>NW_027361724.1:15480000-15757500 GCF_039654945.1 Dendrobates tinctorius
GGTTTGGCAGTGGGTCAGAAATGGTGTGGGGTAACATTCTTTGGAGGGCCGCACAGCCCTCCATGTGTTTGCCAAAGGTAACCTGACTGCCATTAGGTACCAAGATGAGATCCTCTGACCCCTTGTAAGACCATAATGCTGGTGCGGTTGGCCCTGGGTTCCTCCTAATGCAGTACAATGCCAGACCTCATGTGGCTGGAGTGTGTCAGCAGTTCCTGCAAAATGAAGGCCTTGAAGCTATGGACTGGCCCTTCCTTTCCCCAGACCTGAATCCGATTGAGCAGATCTGGAGCATCATGTCTCTCTCCATCCACCAACGTTACGTTGCACCACAGACTGTCCAGGAGTTGGCGGATACTTTACTCCAGGTCTGGGAGGAGATCCCTCAGGAGACTATCGCCTTATCACCGCCTTATCAGGAGCATGCCCAGGCATTGTACAGTAGGGAGGTCATACAGGCATGTGGAGGCCATACACAATACTGAGCATCTTTTCCTTGTCATGAGGCATTTCCACTGAAGTTGGATCAGCCTGTAATTTGATTTTTCCACTTTGATTTTGACTATCATTCCAAATCCAGACCTCCATGGGATATTCATTTTGATTTACATTGATAATTGTTATGTTTTATTGTTCTGAACACATTCCACTATGCCATGAATAAAAATTTGCAACTGGAATATTTCATTCAAAAATATCTGTGGTATTTTAGTGTTCCCTTTATTTTTTTGAGCAGTGTACTTATTTTCCACCATAATTTGCAAAATAAATCTTTCCAAATCAGACAAGATGATTTTCTAGATTTGTTTTCTCATTTTGACTCTCATAGTCGTGGTCTCCCTATGATGTCAATTACAGGCCTCTCTCATCTTTTAAGTGGGAGAACTTGCACAATTGGTGGCTGACTACATACTTTTTTTCCCCACTGTATCTAAACTATTAATATAGGCATAGAGGTTATAGATGGCTGAGGAGAATGATGTCTGTGTGCCTCATATCAGATGTCTTGTGGATAAATCCTCTTTTATCACTTTATATAAGTCACCTTTTCCAGGCTCTGGGGAGGATGCTGCTTGGAAGATAACTCTGCCTCCAGAGCTTATTTTACATGAAGGGGCGTTACCAGTGTGATGTGTAATGGCTGCCGTCTGCTCTCCTGATCTCACCTCAGAGCTGAGTGTGATTATACCTGACACATCTGCAGGTTCCTCTCAGCTTCCATCTCACAGGCAGACAGGGATGTAATGTTGTTGTTGCAATACGGTAGAGCTCAAGAGCTGCAAAAAATGTGTTTGCAAGAAGACAAGGTTCATTTCTCCTTTTCTGCATTACTTTCTTGTCTCATACTGGTAACTCCCCTTCATGTACAGTATAATAAGCTCTGGAGGCAGAGTTATCTTCCAGGCACAATACTCACCAGAGCCTGGAAGAGGTCATTTATATAAAGTGATGAAAGATAATTTCTCAGCAGCAAGGCATCTGATATGAGGCATACAAGGATCACTCTCCTTAGCAGTCTATAACCTCTATGCCCATATTAATACTTTAGAGAGGTCAAATGTGGTGACAGATTTCCTTTAAAAATTGAATGTTAGCAAGGCAAGAAGTATGGGATACACTCAGGAAATAAAACTATCATTCTTTGGTGTGTGTGTGTGTGTGTGTGTGGGGCAATCAGTGACAAAGGAACCAAGTGTCCTCAACAAAACGTCATTGGCGGCAGTGTTCTACCTGACACAGGCAAGTTGGGGGACCTACAGTGAGAGAAGTGAGGAATTTCCCTAGTTGCTGGACAGGCCTGAGAGCTGGAATCAGTGAGACAGTGTCAGCGGGTCTGGAAGAAGATAGTGGGAGAATCTTTCCTTTACTTCTGTTCCCTAAGGTAAGATTGGCCTGAGTGCAGTTCCACAGTGAAACATGTTGATCTGGGTGGTGCTACACCAGTAATATGGAGGTCCTTTGCTGAAACTGTGAACTATCAGCAACGTTGATCACAAGTATTGGACCGTTAGGTTTGGCTTCTCAGTTAAATTCTGTAGATGGATTGAATTGCTGTATTGCATGCCGAGAGCTGACATGTTGGTGAATGGTGTAATATTGGAATATTTCAATTTGAGTAGGGGGACCAGACAGGGCTGTCCACTGTCTCCGATGCTCTTTGCGCTGGCGCTTGAACCAATTGCACTTAAGATTAGACAGGACCAGTTGGTGAAGTGAATTAATATAAATTCTAGAATAGATAAGGTTGGATTATATGCGGATGACCTGGTGCTCTTCCTGGATGGGGTTGAACGTTCCCTTCCTAGAGCGATTGATCTTATTAATTGCTTTGGGAGGTTTTCGGGTCGTAAAATCAATTGGAGTAAGTCGGTGGTTATGCCGATAATGAATGATATATCAGTACCCGTGTTGTTTGGCTTGCAAGTAGTATCAAAATTTAAGTATTTGGGCATAGTAATTAACCGAAATCCGATTAAAGACCTTGGAGACAATATATACCCCCTCAAGGATATGATGAAAAAAAGTTTGAACTATGGTCTCAACTCCCCTTGTCTGTGGTGGGCAGAATTGGCTTAATTAAAATGGTTATCCTCCCAAAGTGTTTTTAAAAATTTAAAATTTTTCTAATTTTAGTTCTAGACATTACCACAATGAATTTTAAACAAAACAATTCAGATGCAGTTGAAGTTCAGACTTTCAGCTTTCATTCGAGGGTATCCACATTAAAATTGGATGAAGGGTTTAGGAGTTTCAGCTCCTTAACATGTGCCACCCTGTTTTTAAAGGGACCAAAAGTAATTGGACAATTGACTCCAAGGCTATTTCATGAACAGGTGTGGGCAATCCCTTTGTTATGTCATTCTCAATTAAGGCCTCTTTCACACTTCAGTTTTTTGCATCAGTTATAATCCGCCAAAAAGGCGGACAAGCGGATCCGTTCTCAACTGATGTGAACGGATGGCACAGGATCCGTTTTCAGACGGATCCTGAAAATGAAGAAATTTAAAGGAATCGCTGGCCGGGAAGGAAGGGGAGAGAGAGAGAGAGAGAGAGTCACAATCCGTCACAATCCGCCATTAATGCAAGTCAATGGGAAAAAAACGGATCCTCAAAAAAAATTTGAGGATCCGTTTTTTTTCAAAACCTGGCGGATTGTGACTGATTATAAAAAACGGAAGTGTGAAAGAGGCCTAAGCAGATAAAAGGCCTGGAGATGATTTGAGGCGTGGTGCTTGCATTTGGAAGGTTTTGCTGTGAAGGAAACAAGCGGTCAAAGGAGCTCTCCATGCAGGTGAAACAAGCCATCCTTAAGCTGCAAAAACAGAAAAAACCCATCCGAGAAATTGCTACAACATTAGGAGTGGCAAAATCTACAGTTTGGTACATCCTGAGAAAAAAAGAAAGCACTGGTGAACTCATCAATGCAAAAAGACCTGGGCGCCCACGGAAGACAACAGTGGTGGATGATCACAGAATAGTCTCCATGGTGAAGAGAAACCCCTTCACAACAGCCAACCAAGTGAACAACACTCCCCAGGAGGTAGGCGTATCAATATCCAAATCTACCATAAAGAGAAGACTGCATGAAAGTAAATACAGAGGGTTCACTGCACGGTGCAAGCCACTCATAAGCATCAAGAATCAAAAGGCTAGACTGGACTTTGCTAAAAAACATCTAAAAAGCCAGCACAGTTCTGGAAGAACATTCTTTGGACAGATGAAACCAAAATCAACCTCTACCAGAATGATGGAAAGAGAAAAGTATGGCGAAGACGTGGTACAGCTCATGATCCAAAGCATACCACATCATCTGTAAAATAACAAATTAATCCAATTATATATACTACACCAATCATATTTAACCCCATGCAAACTATATAAATTCAGCAGAAGAGTAAATGTTGAATGTCATAGATACGGGGAGGTGGGAGCAGATTTTTGGCATCGCATTTGGGATTGTAGAATTATAAGATGATATTGGAAGGACATAATTTGTACACTAGAAAGGATAATTGGGATACCTATAGAATGTAGTCCTGTGATGTGTGTATTGGGTGTGGTGGACGAAGAAATGTGGACTCATTATGACAGAATATTTCTCAGGGAGGTTCTGTTTCTCGCTAGGAAAGCGATAGCATTGAGATGGATGGGGGGAAGGTCTCCTTCGGTCAATCAGTGGAAAAAATTGGTGAATAATATAATTCCATGTGAGAAAATTCTATACAGGAACAGGGGATGTCCTCGGAAGTTTCATAAAATTTGGGAAAGGTGGTGTGACTCGCCCTTGACACAACTGGCTCCTGATGCCATAATTTCCTCAACTATGAGATATAACCCTTGAATGTCTCTTTTGCAGTGCATAAATGTGATGCTTTACGTGGACTCAGGAATACTTGCTTATTCGCTTATCATAACCCGAAATGCTGCGAACTTAGAACCCTAATTAAGAATCCCCTGATTGTGATGCAATGCTGTTGAGAATTGAACACATTATGCTTACTGTTCTTTTTCATCTGTGTCGATTGTCTATTTTATTATTGAAAGTATACTTCTGTAACGGATGTTGTGGATAATGATTAAGTGGATTAATCTGCTTTCATTGCACTGCAATGTCACATGTTTGTCATATTATTCTGTGGAATCTTTGAATAAAGAGTTTAAAAAAAAAAATGTATTGGACCGTTGCCAGTAACCATCAAGAACATGCCTCTGCTTGGTGCAGAAGTGAACAACAAGTGTAATTCCTTCCTAATAACGACACTCGCGTATGGCTACCGCCCCAGGGCACGTTAACACTTCATGTAAAGAATGAATAGGCATAATACTCCAAATGAAAGATGTAAGACTTTATTTACCAAATATATAGCAATCACTCCAGCTTTATGTATTGTGTTATTAACAGATTCTGTGCAGTTACAGGGCAATAGAAAATTCAGGTTTATTCTGTATGAATTTGAAATGTGACACAATTTTGAGAGACGTGTTGATGTTTTTAGGTCATTTCTTCTTATCATCCACATACATAGGTGGGATATTTGATTATTCAGATTCATACTTTTCATTCTAAGCCCATTTAATCCGAGTCGGAGCTGCTAGATGATCCACATCCATGCTGTAATAAGAAAAAGAGGATGTTTACTTTTACCAATTACAATAAGTTATTTCATGAGAAAAGAAATAATGTGCCTACAGACCATACTATAAGCCATAGGTGCTCATTCTATCTTTGTACAGTGCCTCTTATAATGAAACATGCCGTGTTTTGTTGGATCAATACGGACCCAAGAAAAAAAAGTGATTGTTTCATTATGGTGTATAATGGCGAACACCAAAATAGTTGTTATGAACTTTTTTGCATGTTTTATTCCTTGCTTGGACTAAGGTTTAAACAACCAGTGTTTTGTAATTATTACATTTGTTCATTAATTTGATGCAACTATAGTGAACCATAACTTTTAAACCTTTTTTTCCCAAATATACTACAGGGGACACAAAACCAGCTTGAAATTAGCAAATGTCTTTTCACTTTTCTGGTGAATTTCATTTGATGAATTGGCTAGTGTCTTTTATATGATGATATAACATTCGTATACAATGAATGATGATCACTACCTTTCCGTGTCCATGTCCATGGTGCTTATTCTTCTTGTGTTTCTTATAATGGAATCCATGTGCTTGGGGAGGCCAGCCGGGAACACCATGTCCATGCTGTCCATGATGTCCATGATGTCCATGGTGTCCATGCTGCCCATAGGGTCCATGCGGTCCTGGTGGAATGACACATCCAGCAGGAAAACCGCCTGGAGGAGGGGGGTAAGTAGGCCCAGGATATCCTGGATAGGGATTAGTGCCTGGAAGACACTGGCCTGGATAAGTTCCTTGTTGAGGAGGATAACCTGGTGCCGGTTGAGGAGGATATCCTGGTGCCGGGTATCCCGGCTGTCCATAGGGTGTCCCTAACATACAAAATGGAATTATAAGAAAGAGATTAAAATCATTGTGTATCAATGTCAAAGACAATGTCTATAAGAAAGAGTTGAAATGAAAAAGGAGATTGTTGGCATATATGGATGTAGATAGCATGTTTGCATAGTAACGTTAAAGTAGAGTTGAGGAGGACACAACTTTGCAGGATCCTGGTCCAACGGCCATAGGACCAGAGCCCTGCAAACGTCCTCCTACCTGCTGAAAACCCCATCACCCCTTTTGGTTAGCAGGCATGACACAACAGCCTCTCTCTGAGCCAACTAATTAGATGAGGCACCAGAGATGCCAATAGGTAGGTGTACAGTACAGTTGCAAGGCTTTGGTCCAACAGCCATGAAGTAATGATGTGGCCACAAAACCAGGGTCATGCGAATGTTATTCCTCAACTTTAGTTTAGAGTTATACAACTTTTAAACATTTCTTTAAAGCTGTATTTGCTGCAAAATAAACTATTCTCATCTATTCTTTCCCTTAATTGTCCAGTGCTGAAATTCATGAAGTGCTCCTGGTCTTTATGTGCCTACTGCAGCCAATCAGTGGCCTCAATGGTCATGTATTAAACTAATAGCATCACTACTCAACATATGGAGCCATGATGCCAATAGTACAGAATGCGAGCGTTAAGGCTAATGATTGACTGCAGCGGTTTCATGCCAGTCACTTGTAAACAAAGACTGGGAGCCCCTCTTTTCCAGATTACTGATGTAGAAAAGAGGCGAGTGTCGTTTGCTTTGTTTTATCCAGAAAGAGAAAGATTTATTTTTCTGATAAGAAACTTTGTAATACAGTATATCTTATCTCCACTTGCACTATTAAATTACTCTTTAAAACAGTCTTTGTTCATTTACCTTGGTTTGGGTTCCACATTGTGTTTCTGTAAAGAAATAAAATGAAGTAAAAATGTATTAACCTGTTACAGTTACAATGGCAGTGGAAACTACTAATGAAAATGTTGCATATTCACAATGTAGTATATTAGTATTATTTATTTAGAAAGCACCATTGCTTCCATAGTGCTGTACATGAGAGGAGGGTTTATAAACAAAATATATACCGCTATACAAATCACAATGAACAAACTAAAAGTGACAGATGGGTACAGAGGGGAGAAAACCCCAACCTCATGGGCTTATAATCTACAGAGTAATGGGGAAGGACACATTATTTAGTTTTACACTCTTTGACACTATATTACAATATATTACAAACAATGTGTATCTCATTATAATATGTTTATATTGTAGTAAAGGATACATCATATCTGTAAGATGCACAAACCACAATACCTCCTCATCTCATTCACATAACTGCTTTGAGAACCTATTTTTTCAGGCCAGGTTCACATTATATTTTTGCCACAGGTCAGTGGATCTTCCATCTAAAGCCCTGAAAAATGTGATTGGGGCAAAATCGCTGACGGGGCCATTGACTTTATCGAAGCAGATGCAATCAGTGTGTGCTCTGCCTGACCTTTCGACAGCACCACCTATTTAAGGCATGCGCAAAAGCGTGATCAACTGGGCTTTTGTGCCCACCTCAAATAGCAAAAATATAAGCTGAACATAGCCTACGGGGTAATGCATGTGATAATACTAATATCTTTATTAGGCTCTACTGAAGGTCTCTTGACCAAAAACTAACAGTATCATATGACATACTGTGTGTGTGTAGGAGGATTTAAAGCGAGTGTGTCATCAGAGAATAACCTAATGTTCAAATCTGGTTATTATTTTGTGTGATTTTTTTTTTTAAACATTTTGGTATTTTTTATTATTTTGGGCTTTTCTAAACTCTTACTTCCTTTTGTTTTAGGAAATCCATATGTACATTTGCAGCATTAGACTGACTCTAACCCTCCCTTTTTTATTGAAGTAACTAATGAACGTGAACTGTCACATTTGCTATTGTGGTTGGTGGATCCAGTGTTACCAGCTGTGTTTAGAAATGGTACCATTCATTGTAATCCTGATAATGAGACACATATTAGCTGTAATCCTGAAAATGCATGAGGTATGAACCTAAAATAACTTCAGAAGTCAGGGTTAAATTAGCAATTTATTTTGTATTTTTTTGTAAAGACAGATTACAAAATAAATATTGCTAAAATATATACACACACACATATTATATACAGTATATATATATATATACACACACACACACACTGTACATATTAAATTTGAACACAAGATCATTTTTCTCATAATAGTGTAGATTTTCATTAGAGATTCACAAAAAAGGGAAAATATTAATCTTGGAGCTTTCACGTAAGGTGGGATATGCCTATATGCAGTCCACAGTGATTATTTTTAATGTCCATCAATAACGTGATGCAGGGTAGTAGCTGTGGGTGAGGTGCTCATCTCTTACACCCCAACATGTTACATGAAGGTGGGGGGTCCCTGCTGGGTGTGTGGCCAGTGCCATGGGGACCCTATGCCTTTTCAGGCTGCATGGTGCAGACAACTTTGGCTGACCAGGACCAGATGTTGAAGACTTCAATGAGGGAGACCACCAGTTGAAAATAAACTCTTTACTTAATGATAACTTTGTGGGAATTATATGCAGTAATAGCGGGTACACATCTTCATGAATGTTCCCTTCACAATACGGAGCATTTTGCTTATCGTCTCTATTCCCTTCTCTTTACTCACTTGTTCTTCATGGTTTCACTCTACTTCACACCAACCCTGCTCAGGACTACAGTCTAGTTAGCAAGAGTCGTTCTTCATTTGGCTCATCAAGCGCCAGATCTCCTCTCGCCAACATAAACTCCCATTCCGCCATTGTCACTTGCCACTATCACTGTACCGCACAGTACTCTCCTTTACTTCCAACCAACAAATGATGCATTCTCTCTTGCCGCTCGGCTTCTTTAGTCACTACTGCACCTTCTGCTGGGTGGGGTTCTCTTCGGCTCACCATGCTGTTTATCTCCCCACACCAATTTTCCTAAGTCATACATTCCGGGGCGAGCCTTCTCCTTTTACTTTCGCATCTACTCAACACTGCAGACTGACATTTCCAATCACCACACTGCTTCTGATAGGCATAACCTCAGGAGGGCTGGACAGGTCTTCGCACCCTTTTGTACCTTCTACACCCACGTTGTTCTGCATCACTAACCGCCATTTCACAGTCCATGCTTGGCGCCATTTTAGACTGTGAGATAGTCCCCATCCTCCTCATAACTTCACCACATCAATCTGCTCTTACGGTTGTAAGACTCGTTCCTGCCGACTATGCCAAGTGTAATGGGGTGTGTGGCAGTAGCGGTGGGCGAGGTACTCAAATTTTAAGCCCTGGCAAGCTACATGAAGGTAGAGGTCCTGGCGGGATGTGAGGACTTGCACTAAGGGGGTGCTATGCCCTTGCTGGCCACATGGTACCAATGACTTTGGTTGGCAAGGACAAGATGCTGAAGACTGTCCATCTCCTTACACATCCACACATTTAGTGGCTGCGTGTGGCCTCTTAAATGATCAATTCTGACTGCCCTATAAACTAAGTATCAATATACTATAACCTACTGAAGGGAATGTGTCATCATTAGAGCACCCATCTATAAAATTAATCATGGTATATTCCCACAGGGCACATACTGTGCATTTTTTCTACTCGGATTTGAGTATGGAATATCTGGTCTATATAATAACAGTAACATATTTCCTTTAAATCTCATGCACGCACTGCAGATTTAACCTTTTTCAATGCAGAAAGTTAAATGTTTAGCAAATTCAACACATTTACATGAAAAAATCTGATACAGATATTCCCAATGTGTTTTTCTTCTGCTTTCAAAATTCGGCTACAGAAAATTTGTATGGAAACATGCCGTTATTAATATAATGTTTTGGGACTTTTCCGCTGCAAACTTCCCATAGCAGGAAATCTGCTGCAAAATCTGTAGTGGCAAAAATAGCTTTGTATTTGTAATTTAGCCTGCTACACCTGACTCACAATCTCCATTCTGGTTCATCCCTAATGCGATTGATGCAGTTGAGGTCAAGTCTCTGTGTGGCCAGTCATGTAAGATCTTCCACACCAACCTCCCCCAACCATGCATTTATCATCTTTGTTTTCTGCAATGGGATACATAAAAGGGTCTTCCCCAAACTGTTATCGAAAAGCTAAAAGCATAACATAGTCTAAAATATTTTGTATCCTGAAGCATGAAAACTTCCCACTACTGGAACTAGACCAACCACATAGCGTTCATGCTTTTTTCCTTTAGCATGAGGTGTAAGGAATCCCCTGTGCTGTTCTGTCTAAGTTATGCTTATATGGTTTCATAGACTGTATTATTTTTCATGCTGTGTATAATCTAGTCCTGCATTTGCTCTGCTGCCACCTGCTGGTCCTCTTTCTGTATGGCAGCCTGCAGCTAATTAATTCTTTTACATGCCTTTCACTTCCGGTTCAGAGGTTACGCCTTCTCTTCCTCTTTGCAGCCATTCTTAGTTTCACTTTCACCTGGGAGAGACATGCTTGTACCGAGCTGTGAAAGGCATCAGATTTTCGTCCACACACTTCGTTGCTCACACCTTGTTGTTAACACGCTGCATTTCTGGAGAACCTGTTGTATTACCAATCATACGCTGTATTTCCAGATTTCCAATTAAACAAGTCTGGACTTCACAATCCCTGGTGTGCATTATCTCTCCGGACGCTGAGCAACCATGGTCCTGTCTGCCATGCATTAAGGAAATGAAGGTAGGAATCTCTCCCAGCCCCTGTTCACCAGCCACATCTTCATTCACCTCATGCGGGGACAGAACAGTCGAAAAACTGCCTTGAGCCCGGCCAGAATTACTCTTATTTCCCTATCCATATGCCTGCACTCTGCCTGCTCACATACTGCATCTCTGCCCTGCTAAGAAACTGCAGCATTACCCCAGACCTCATTGTGCATAGAGACTCTCTGTATATTATACAACATCGCTGCAGATTGTCAGACTGCAAAGCCCCTTGATTCTCCAAAAACAGCTAGGAAATCTCGTCAGGACATCTTAACTAAGCTGCACTGCGATTTCCAGCCTCCAATTCAAAAGTTCAGTTTCTTAAAGAGACAGCGCACCTTAAATCAAAATGGCCGAAAAAGACTCTGCATTGTCTCCCACTGCTGAAACAGAGCAAATACAACCTAATACTGCCCATTACGAAGAGGGGAAAACAGCTTCAGAAACAGGCCAAGACTCACGACCAGTACCCTCCCTTAAGCCAACGTTAAAGGTCCTCGAGAACTACCGTTCCACAAAGGATGAGTTCAATGACAACCTGGATGACCTATGGGAATGAGTCACCTCCCTCATGTCAAGCATCTAAAGCCACAAAAATGATGCAGCGAGTCTACAGGACTCTATAAAATGGCTAGACAGCCCACAGAAGATGCAAGAGACTGTCTGCAAGGTACGCCTCTTTCCTAAAAGACTCTAATATTGATGAAGCCTCATCAGAGTTAAGTAAAGCAGATTCCACAGACAGAGAAAGGAACGCTGCTGTGCAAGACGCCATAGATAAAGCGGAGCTCCGTATTGCTCATCTGCAAGAATCAAGATCCCACAGGTCAGGCTCATACAGACACTATTCTCAGTCATACAAATCATCCTGCTCAAGGACTTCAACCCTCAGGGACAGAATCTTAGAGGCCCGCTTAGATGCAGAGCGATCCAAACTAAGACGTTCCTACGCATGAAAGAAAGCAGAAGCAGAGGCAGAAGTCAAGAAAGCAGAAACAGAGGCAGAAGTCAAGAAAGTGAAAGCAGAGGCAGAAGGCAAGAAAGCAGAAGCAGAGGCAGAAGCCAAGAAAGCAGAGGCAGAAGCCAAGTAAGCAGAAGCAAAAGCAGAGGCCCAAGCAAAGATCCTTCAAACAGAAGCAGAGGCTCGGGCAAAGATTCTTCAAATAGAAATGGAGGGAAAAAAATCGCATTAGCTGAAGTAAAAATACTCGAGCAAGCATTGAAGCAAAACCTCGACCCGATTTGCCTACCACCACTGGAAGAAGAGGACCCAGCCGTCCGTACCAGTGATTACGTGCAGAAACAGATATCTGCAGCACACACCTTCTCCAGTGATGCTCAACCCAACAATGTGGAAACATCCAAGTCAGCCCAACTTACGATGCCAGTGTTACCCACACCATCTGCAGAGACCCAAGACCAATGCCATAATGGGTCCCCTCAGGAGCAGCAATCACCACAAGATGACCACAAGATGCATTCCAGTCCATCTCCACGGTTCAAGCCACAGTCATCGAAATCTCCAGAGGTTAAACCACAGCTCAACCCTGCAGCAACATCACTCTACCCGGGAACAATTCACCCTTCCACGCCACACAGCTTATACACCCAATTGGCAACACAAGCTGACACGGTAACAAGGAGTGTAGGATCAGACATGTCAGAGTTTGCCAGGTTTATAGTGAGCAAAGATCTAATCAGCACCAGCCTCTCAAAGTTTGACGACTGTGCAGAGAACTACAGAGCCTGGAAAGCAACCGTCAATGCCACCATTGCTGACCTCAACCTATCCGCAGAACAGGAGCTCGACCTCATGGTATAATGGTTGGGTCCTGACTCCACACACCGTATCAAGAGTCTCCGGACCGTCTACGTGGGGCAAGCTGAAGCAGGTCTCGCTTCTGCCTGGCTGAGACTCGAAAGAACCTATGGCAGTGCTGAAGCCATAGAAAAGTCCCTATTCAAGAGACTGCAGAACGTTCCAAGGATCAACCTTAAGGAAGCCCACAAGCTTCTGGACTTAAATGATCTGCTTATGGAGCTGGAACTTGCAAAAAGAGACCTTAGTCTGTCTGGATTGCGCTACCTGGACACCGCCCATAGGGTGAACCCAATCATCTCAAAGCTGCCACATAGTCTGCAAGAGAAGTGGGCAGTGTGCGTCTCCAGGTACAAAAGGTTACATGATGTCACCTTTCCTCCGTTTAATCAGTTCTGCAAGTTCATCGACGAACAGGCCCAAATGACCTAGCCTAGACTTCCTGGAGTCTAACACTACAGCTCCAGCAACACCGTCATCTAGTTGTGAAAGTGTGGCGCCCCTGAGGCTTCAGTTGCCACAGAGGTACTGCACCTTCTCCTAAGGAGTAGTGCCCCACCATCCAGGTAAGGTGGGAACTCCTTTCCGCATTCCAACACCTGCACCCCACACACAGCAGCAGGGACCCATCCATGCTTTATGCTGGAAAGGTCATAGGGTGCCTTTTGTGGTCCCTGGCTTCGTAACACGAAAGGTGCTGGGGAGGCGGGTGGAGTTAGCTATAAAAGAGAGGGAAGGTGTAGGATTTCAGGTCAGTCTGACAGAAGGTCAGTCTGGGGTGAGTCCCAGAGAGAGAGCAGGCTGACAGCAGGTCAGCCTGAGTGGAGCTCAAGGCGGAGGAAGGCAGTCAGTCAGGAGAGGCTGAGGACTGGTCTTAGTGGAACGAGCTCCCTAGAGAAGGAAGAGAAGGAGAAAGAGACGTAGACTGAAGACTACAGATTCCATAAAACAGATAGAACAGAACGGAATGAAGGAGAATAGAAGGACGGTGGGAAGCAGGTTGAGAAAGAGAGAGAACCCTTCCAGTCCAGAGAGCGCAAAGGCCGGGGCCCGGTCCCCGAGGTTGATTGGAACTTTATGTCCGGCAACAGACACCGGAGGAGTAGTGAGCCGCTAACGCCTTGCTCCCATCATAGACTTGGGACACAACAGCAACTGAATAGAGAGCCGGGATGCAGTGAGGAGTCCCCGAGCAGGCTACAGCTGTCTGTCATACAAGTAAAGACTAGGAACACCTAGAGAGAGGCATTCCAGGGTAACTAAGTACTGGAGTGCTTCGTACCTAAAGGCACATTGGAGGAGTCGTTCAGTAAGGTACATGTTGGCGGAGTGTGGAAGGGAGAATCCTATCCTGCCTGGAGGTTGGCTGGAGCCCTGACCTGGAGAACACAGTACGGAGGCAGGCAGTTGTGTGAACTGCAAACAGTGAGTAAAGCTTTGGAACTGCATACTCTGGTGTCCTCCAGTTATTCCAGCACCGCTACATCTGGGTAACATCATCCATACCATTCTGCGCCTCTCCTCATCCATTGCACCTACACTGCCCTGGGACTACAGTTCCACCTGTGGGGAGCTATACCATCTCTGCTGCACCACACCATCAGTCCCAGCGGATCTGTATGCAGCGTTGGCTTACCATCTTACTTGCCAAACACCACGGGTGGCGTCACGAACTATTCATATAAACTTTAACACCATTAACATCACCGCCATTGATATTGGGCGCCCAGGGCCACGGACCGGGTCACCGCTGCTGTGACACCTCATCCCCCTGACACCAGCCCGGTACCGAGTGCCCCGCTGCCCTGGGTGAAGCCTGCGAGGGTGACCCAATTTTGGTGTCACGAACAGGATGACGAGACCCGATGCCATCGGGTTCTGTGTGCCTTGGATTTACAACTTTTGAAAATGTGCAGAAGACCAAATTTAATAGACTGTAAAATGGACATTAGAAATGGCCGCTGGCGCGGGGAACAAGGGCGTGAAGAGATGGGAGGTCCTAAGAAAAGACCGCGAAGAGTCTTGGGCCGTCCCTGCCTGAATTACTATGTGACCGATGCATGGCCCACCCCCCGAGGGGTTCGTATACTGGCTTGGTATGGAGGCGCGGGAAGAAGACGCCTCCCCCAGAAGGAGGGGCAGAGAAAGCCAGTGACGAGCAGAAGGGCGGAGCAAGAAGAAGAACGCCAGAACGCCATTTTGGAGAGTGAGGGAAGGAGGCCTGCGGAGCGCGGGGAAGTGCAAACCCCCGGCGCCATGGCTGACGGCTCCAACCCTGAAGCTGGCATGATTTGCCGGCAGTTACAGGATGAGATCACGGAACTGACTACCCATCTGCAGCTAAGAAGAGAAGCACTGGAGAGGCTGAGACGACAGCGCGCCCCGGCGGGGCCTACATCAGCGGTACCCTCTCCATCGGTACCTGCTGCTGCCGCACCAGACTGCTCCCCGGCAGCGTTAACTTTCACCTCCACGCTGTCCGTGCGGCTGCGTCCTGCTCACCCAAAGAAGTCACCGGAGGACCCGGGAGCTGAGACCGTGCTCCCGGCCGGACCTGTTGCGGCTGCGCAGGTCCCGACCGAAGCTTCCGCGGAACCGGAGCTGCCATGGGCTCCACTGCCGTCCCCGGTGTCTCACCGGGCAGCATCCGCTGCCACACCACCTGCCCCAGAGCAGAGGCCGCACCGTCGGGAACTTCCAGGTATTTACCTCGGCCTTCCTAATGGGTTGATGGGGAGGAGGAGGACCATGCTGGTGGGGGTACGGTTGGAGCCGGCATGCCCGATCCGACATCTACAGGCCAAAGGGGGATCTGGATTGTTTTGGGACGGTGATTTTGGGATCCCTTTACTGCCAAGTCCCCAGGCAGTTGCTCATCAGCACCAACACACTGCAGAAGCCTTAGGAGCTAGACCTCGTACCAGACAAGACCCCATAGTAAGGAACCAGAATCAAGATGAGAACAGTTCCAGTTCAGCTTCCAGAACCCCAGGAGGGGACCACAATTGAAAATTTACATTTACTAAATCTCGTTACCCAGGAGGGTTTGTTTGCACCAGTTGTGCCTTGTTTGCTATCATGTTTTTCCGGTAGCACTTTTGTTGCCTGATTTTGATTGGCAGTGTTTTTCTACAAATGGAACTGTGGAGATCATGAATGCTGTGTGATCCAAAACTTTCTTGTAAATAGTTTGCACCCCTTTGGGTGCTCTCTCTTGGTTTTACATATAAAGAGACTCTTTGCGAAGATGTTTCTGCATGGACACTTTTCGAAGAATGATGTCTACCTCAAGGGACACTGCAAGAAAGCCCGGCTGGGAACAGTGTTCAGCACCTTACAAGAATTTTGAATGTTTTATGATAACGTATTTGATAATGTTATGTCTTATGAAAAGTAAATGTCTTTCATAGAATATTTGATACAGAGAATTAGAAAAGTTTTGAGATAGAATAGTCCAGCTACAAGCCATGGCGGGGAGCCACAGAATAACGCCAAGTCTACCACGGCTGTCTCCTGCTCATGCTCAGAGGTATGTGGGGAGAGCCAAAGTGATAAATGCTGTGCCAGGATATGCCTAATCAGAGTTTATCCAGAAGGGCAACCAGAGAAGGCAGTAAAAATGTATGCCATCATTGACGATCAGAGCAATCGATCCCTAGCTGGACCTAAGTTCTTTGAAGCCTTTGGAATCAAGGGACCAGCAACGCCCTATACTCTGAACACTTGCTCGGGCCGCAAAGAGACTAGCGGCAGGAGGGCACAAGGTTTCATTGCTTCTCCTGTCAACGGATGCGTAGCAATACCCCTACCTACGCTAATCGAATGCAATCAAATACTCAGCCAAAGGGATGAGATTCCTACCCCAGAAGCTGCGTTCCACCATCCACACCTAAGGCACTTAGTCAGCGTTATCCCACCTATGGACACAGATTCTGAAATCCTACTTCTGCTCGGCAGAGACAATTTAAGGATACATAAGGTCTGCCAACAGTGCAATGGTCCTGACTATGCCCCCTACGCACAGAGACTCGACTTGGGGTGGGTAATTATAGGAAATGTGTGCTTGGATCGAACAAGAGTCGATTCCTTTAAGACCTACGTACGCCAAGACGGACGAAATACTTTCTGCAAACCATGCCCTCATCACTATGAGGTGAAAGAGGAGCCCCCAGATCCTGTACAGCTGCCTGATGTCATTCGTTTCCCCCCTATGCAGACGACTTGGGAAGATCAGTGTTTCATACAACTAACGATGACAACAAAGTAGCCCCGTCAATGGAAGACAAGGAATTTGTCAGGATAATGGACAATGAGTTCCTTAAGGACGAGACTAATCGCTGGGGTTTTCCCCTACCCTTCCAAGCTACCAAGGTAAGACTCCCGAACAATCGTGAACAAGCCTTGTCCAGATTCTACTCTATCCAGCACACACTTAGCAACAAACCGGAGATGAAAGAACACATTGTCTCCTTTATGAGCAGGATATTCCATAATAACCATGCGGAGCTAGCACCTCCCTTAAAGGAAAATGAGGAGTGCTGGTACCTACCCTCATTCGGAGTATATCACCCACGGAAATCTAAGCAAATTAGAGTTGTCTTTGATTCAAGCGGCAAACATCAAGGCATATCTTTCAACGATGTCCTCCTCACGGGTTCTAATCTTACAAACAACCCAGTAGGAGTGTTGATGAGGTTCCGGAAAGAACCCATTGCCATCACTGCCAACATTGAACAGATGTTCCCCTGTTTCATAGAGAGGACCACAGGAATTTCCTCAGGTTCCTGTGGTACAAGGACAATGACCCCAGCAAAGAGATGGTTGTTATGATTGAGTCACCGTAGGAGGCAAAAACAGAAATGCTAGCTAAGTCCAGAAAACCAGAAAGGTTGGCAGCTATCGGATTGCAGACCCCTGAACCTATCAACACAACTAGCAGTAGCCGTGGGGGGTTCCTACGATGCCCTAGACCCCTCGATCACAGCCGGAGGACTAAATAGCCTAAAGACAGAAAGGGAAAACTAAACTGCCCCAGAGCAGACCCCAAAGCAAAAGGCAGCCCCCCACATATAATGACAGTGAAGCAAGAAGAAAGAACACAACACAGACAGAAAGATAGACTGAGCAAAGACGGGGCCCAAGCTAACTAGATAGGAAAGGACAGGAAGGCTGCTGTCTGCAATCCGTGAAAAACCCTATGAAAATAAGAGCCAACAGACTGACAGTGAAAAAGGCCCTGAAGACGCTAGGCTTCAAAAAGACTATGTCAGTACTCAGGAATATTCTGAAGACAGAGCAACCGGCAAAAGGAGATTCGGCTCACCCCAGCAGGGAATGGCAGAATCCGGAAAAGCAAGGCAAACAAAAACAAAACACAAATGCTAAAAGGCAAAGCAGAAAACTTAGCTTTAGAGGAGCAGGAATCAGACTGGTCTCCTAGAAGTCCACAGAGAAATCACCCGCAGGGCAGAAGGGCGTCGGCAGCCTTATATCCAGTCCGTGACTCCACTCAGCCAGTCATCATCATTAGGCTCAGGTGCCTGATAATCAGGCTCATTACCTTCCTTTACCAGAATAGGGAGTTCACCAGACCTCAGTGACGAAGGGGAAAATGAACTCACAACAGTACCTCCCCCTTGAGGAGGGGTCATCGAACCCTCAACCACGCCAGCAGGGCGATCAGGG
Source organism: Dendrobates tinctorius (assembly GCF_039654945.1). NCBI lineage: Eukaryota > Metazoa > Chordata > Amphibia > Anura > Dendrobatidae > Dendrobates > Dendrobates tinctorius. The sequence goes on from NW_027361724.1 coordinate 15,498,232, forward strand.
TGAGCCCGATGAAAGGCACGCACCAATCTTTTGGCATGAATATCAGAGGCAGAGACCCAGGAATTATCCTCCTGACCATAACCCTTCCACTTAACCAAATACTGGAGTCTCCGTCTAGCCAGATGGGAATCCAGTATTTTCTCTACCTCATATTCCATGTTACCTTCAACCAATACAGGGTCCAGAGGTGCCACCCCAGAAACAACTGGTTCAACAAACCTCTTCAACAAGGACTAATGGAACACATTATGGATTTTAAATGTGACAGGAAGAGCCAAACGAAAAGAGACCGGATTAATAATCTCCAAAATCTTGTAAGGTCCAATAAATCTAGGCTTAAACTTAGGAGAAGCCACCTTCATAGCAATATTTTTTGATGATAACCACACCATATCACCAATCTTAAATGGGACTAATGGTCCTATGTCGATTGGAAAACCGCTGGGCCTTTTCCTGGGAGAGAGAACTTATCCACCACTTGGTCCCAGATCTGGTGCATTCTCTCCACCACAGTGTCAACACCTGGGCAGGCAGAAGGCTCCACCTGCCCTGAAGAAAATCGAGGATGAAACCCAAAGTTACAAAAAAAAGGTGACATCAAAGTGGCAGAACTAGCTCTATTATTTAAAGCAAATTCGGCCAAGGGCAAAAATGAAACCCAATCATCCTGATCAGCGGAAATAAAACATCTCAAATACGACTCCAAGGTCTGGTTTGTTCTCTCTGTCTGCCCATTGGTCTGAGGGTGAAAAGCAGAGGAGAAGGACAACTGAATTCCCAGCTTGGAACAGAAAGTCCTCCAAAATCTAGACACAATCTGAACTCCTCTGTCAGATACAATGTTCTCAGGAATCCCGTGCAAGAGAACCACCTGTTGCAAAAACAGGGGCACCAACTCAGAGGAAGACGGCAACTTAGGGAGTGGTACAAGATGAACCATCTTAGAGAACCTAGCACAAATCACCCAAATAACAGTCATTCTTTGAGAGACCGGCATATCAGAGATGAAATCCATTGAAATATGGGTCCATGGCCTCCTGGGGACCGGCAAAGGCATCAACAACCCACTAGAGCGAGAACAAGATTTAGACCGGGAGCAAGTCCCACATGACTGAACAAAATTCCTGACATCATGAGACAAGGTGGGCCACCAAAAAGAGCGACTCTCCAGATCTCTAGTACCAGAAATACCTGGATGACCAGCCAATGCAGAGCAAAGAACTTCAGACATCACTGTCTTCTTCCACTGGTCAGGAACATACAACTTTCCACTGGGACAACACTCAGGTTTGTCCTCCTGGAACTCTTGCAGAGCAAGTCTCAAATCGGGCAAGATGACAGAAAGAACTACCCCTTCGCCTAAGATGGTAGCAGGCTTGGTCACCACAGGAGAATCAGCAAAGAAGCTCCTAGAGAGGGCGTCTGCCTTGACATTCTTAGTTCCAGGAAGAAAAGAGACCACAAAATCAAAACGTGTAAAAAACAAGGCCCACCTAGCCTGTCTAGGGTTCAAGCGTTTAGCCGACTCTAGGTAAATCAAATTCTTGTGGTCAGTGAGGACCACAACTTGATGTTTAGCTCCCTCCAACCAATGTCTCCACTCCTCAAATGCCCATTTCATGGCCAACAGTTCTCGATTCCCCACATCATAGTTACGTTCAGATGGAGAGAACTTTCGGGAAAAGAAAGCACAGGGATTCATTTTAGATGTTACAGGATCCTTTTGGGACAAAACAGCTCCTGCACCAATCTCAGAAGCATCCACCTCTACCTGGAACGGGAGTGAGACATCAGGTTGCCGCAAAACCGGGGCGGAGGTAAATCTTCGCTTCAGCTCCTGAAAGGAAGCAACAGCCTCCGGAGACCAATTCAACACATCAGCACCCTTCTTAGTCAGATCAGTCAATGGCTTGGCAATACTAGAAAATTTTGCTATAAATTTCCGATAAAAATTAGCAAAACCCAAAAACTTCTGGAGGGCCTTCAAAGAAGTGGGCTGAACCCAATCATAAATGGCCTGTACCTTGGCCGGGTCCATTTCAATAGTTGACGGAGACAAAATAAATCCCAAAAATGAAATCCTCTGTACTCCAAAAAGGCATTTCGATCCTTTGATATACAGGGAATTCTCCCTCAAGATCCGGAACACAGTCCGAATATGTTCCACATGAGAATCCCAATCCTTGGAGAAGATCAAAATATCATCCAGATAGATAATCAAAAATTTATCGACAAAGTCTCGGAAAATATCGTTCATGAAGCACTGGAAGACAGAAGGGGCATTAGTGAGCCCAAAAGGCATCACCAGGTACTCAAAATGTCCCTCCGGAGTATTAAACGCCGTCTTCCATTCATCCCCCTGCTTAATGCGGATAAGATTATACGCCCCCCTGAGGTCAAGCTTGGTAAACCAGCAAGCACCTCTGACTCTAGAGAATAGATCCAAAATCAGGGGTAACGGATACTGATATTTAATAGTAATTTTATTGAGGGCACGATAATCAATACAAGGCCTTAAAGAACCATCCTTCTTGGCCACAAAAAAAAAAACGGCACCTAAGGGTGAAGAGGATGGTCTAATATGACCCTTCTCCAACGCCTCCTTAATGTAGGACCGCATAGCCTCGTGCTCGGGTACAGATAAATTGAAGAGCCGACCCTTAGGAAATTTACACCCCGGGTTTAGTTCAATTGCACAGTCATAACTCCTATGAGGAGGCAAGGACGCAGACTCATTCTCACTAAATACATCATAGTAGTCCGCCAAATAGTCAGGAACCTCATGCGACTGAGGAGAGGTGGAAAAAACCGGAGCCTCACTAAAGGTACACCGGCAACTCCAACTCACCACAGACACAGACTTTCAATCCAAAACTGGATTATGAATCTGCAACCAGGGAAACCCCAGAACAACGGCATCATGCAGACCATGCAACACCAAAAATCTGCAATTTTCTTGGTGGTCTGGGGCGACCCGCATGACCAACTGGGTCCAAAACTGAGGTTTATTTTTAGCCAGAGGGGTAGCATCAATCCCCCTCAAAGGGATAGGCGTCTGCAGAGGTGTCAACGGAAATCCATAACGTTTAGCAAAATCCAAGTCCATTAGGTTTAGCGCTGCTCCCGAATCCACAAAAGCCTTGGCGGAAAATGTGTACAGGGAACAGATCAGAGTAATTGCCAAAAGAAACTTAGGCTGAACCCCACCAACAGAAAACGTGTGTGCAAAGCTTTTCTCACGTTTAGGACAAACAGAAATAACATGTGAGGCATCTCCACAGAAAAAACACAGCTTATTACGCCTTCTGAATTCCTGACGTTGCGCCTTAGACAAAACTCTATCACATTGCATAGGTTCAGACGTCTGTTCAACCGGTGGCAACACCTCTCGTGTAATCCTGCGTTCACGTAAACGCCGATCAACCTGAATGGCTAAAGACATAGAATCGTCCAGACCAGAGGGAACAGGAATTCCCACCATAGTATCTTTTACGGCTTCTGACAAACCCTTCCGAAAGAGAGCAGCCAAGGCACTATCATTCCAGGTAGTAAGGACCGCCCACTTTCAGAACTTTTGACAGTACAACTCTGCAGATTCTTGACCCTGGTTCAATGCTAACAGGGTCTTTTCAGCCTGATCAATAGCATTAGGTTCGTCGTACAGCAACCCCAAGGCTTGAAAAAATGTGTTCACATTAGTCAGAATAGGGTCATCTGGTTTCAAAGAAAACGCCCAATCCTGGGGATCGCCGCGCAGCAAAGAGATGACAATTTTAACCTGCTGCGCGGGGCTCCCTGACGAGTTAGGCTTCAAAGCAAAAAATAATTTACAATTGTTTTTGAATCTCAAAAATTTAGATCGATCCCCAAAAAATACATCAGGTGTGGGGATCTTTGGTTCAACAGCATGTGAACGAGCAAGATAGGCGGAAATTCCTCGCACTTCAGCAGCGAGCTGCTCCACATGATCAGACACTTGCTTTATCTCCATTGAGAGAAAAAAAAATTCCCCCTACGGCCTCAGAGATATAGAGGAAAGAATATACACACACCTTTTTTTTTTTTTTTTTTTTTTTTTTAAACACAATTCTTTCCTGCTATTGAGTACCCCAGGATCTGCGGTTCGGCGGGTGATTCTGTTATGATTGAGTCACCGTAGGAGGCAAAAACAGAAATGCCAGCCAAGTCCTGAAAACCAGAGAAGTTGGCAACTATCAGATTGCAGACCCCTGAACCTATCAACACAACTAGCAGTAGCCGTGGGGGGTTCCTACGATGCCCTAGACCCCTCGATCACAGCCGGAGGACTAAATAGCCTAAAGACAGAAAGGGAAAACTAAACTGCCCCAGAGCAGACCCCAAAGCAAAAGGCAGCCCCCCACATATAATGATGGTGAAGCAAGAAGAAAGAACACAACACAGACAGAAAGATAGACTGAGCAAAGACGGGGCCCAAGCTAACTAGATAGGAAAGGACAGGAAGGCTGCTGTCTGCAATCCGTGAAAAACCCTATGAAAATAAGAGCCAACAGACTGACAGTGAAAAAGGCCCTGAAGACGCTAGGCTTCAAAAAGACTATGTCAGTACTCAGGAATATTCTGAAGACAGAGCAACCGGCAAAAGGAGATTCAGCTCACCCCAGCAGGGAATGGCAGAGTCCAGAAAAGCAAGGCAAACAAAAACAAAACACAAATGCTAAAAGGCAAAGCAGAAAACTTAGCTTTAGAGGAGCAGGAATCAGACTGGTCTCCTAGAAGTCCACAGAGAAATCACCCGCAGGGCAGAAGGGCGTCGGCAGCCTTATATCCAGTCCGTGACTCCACTCAGCCAGTCATCATCATTAGGCTCAAGTGCCTGATAATCAGGCTCATTACCTTCCTTTACCAGAATAGGGAGTTCACCAGACCTCAGTGACGAAGGGGAAAATGAACTCACAACAGATGGTAGAGTATCGCATGAGGGTGCACGTATTCGGGAACAGCCCTTCCCCCGCAGTGGCAACCTATGACCTGCGGAGAACCGCACAAGAAGGAGAGTCCGAATATGGAACAGACGCCAGAGACTTTGTAGAAAAAGACTTCTACGTAGATGATGGACTAAAATCTCTACCCACAGAAGAAGCGGCGATTGACCTACTCAAGAGGACCCAAGGTATGCTGTACCAAGCTAAGCTTAGATTGCACAAAATTGCTTCAAACAGCCTGGCTGTCATGAGAGCCTTTGTGTCAAGTGACCACGCACCAGGATTCAAGGACAAAGACCTGGGACCTGACTGTCCGCCTGTGTGAGAAGCTTAGCCTTGAGGTGGAACCTGTCAGTCGACACCTTCAGTTTCCAAATCAACTGTGCAGACAAACCATTCACTAAACGTGGTGTCCTGTCAGTGGTGAATAGCTTATACGACCCACTGGGATTTGTAGCACCAATAACCATACAAGGTAAATCCCTTCTGAGACAGCTTTCTGAAACCATCAAGGACTAGAATGCCCCACTCCCTCCTGATAAGGAACCAAAATGGGAAACCTGGAAGCAGTCTTTGTGTGCCTTGGATGAAATCCATATACCAAGATGCTACACCAGAACCTCACTTGCTGCTAGCACTAGGAAGGAACTCCACATGTTCTCGGATGCACCATGGAGGCCATTGCAGCAGTTGCCTATCTGAAGGTGACTGGACCCGACAATAAAGATCACGTTGGGTTCGTCTTCGGCAAGGCTAAGTTGGCTCCCAAGCCTGATCACACTATTCCCAGGCTTGAACTCTGTGTGACCGTGCTTGAAGTAGAACTCGCAGACTTTATACAGCATGAGCTGGACACCAACATAGACGACGTACAATACTACAGTGACAGTAAGGTTGTCTTAGGTTACATCTACAACCAAACAAGGCGATTCTACATGTACGTCAGTAACCGCATCGAGAGAATAAGGAGGTCTTCCAAGCCTGAACAATGGCACTATATCCCATCTGAACTTAATCCAGCAGACCATGCTATTAGACCTATGTATATAAGGTCCTTTGCTAACTCTTCTTGGCTTTCACGTCCTAAGATTCTGGAAGATTCTGGACTAGGAAGTCTTCAGCATCCAGGATCCAGATGGCGATCCAGAAGTCCGCTCCAAGGTCAGTGCTTCGACCACGAACATTTAACCAACCTCCAGCCTCGGTTGCAAGCACTTCGAACGCTTCTCCAATTGGATGAAACTTGTCAAGACTATAGCAAGGTTAGTCTACATTGCGAGATCTTATCGCAACTCACGTGGAGACAAAGACTGTCACGGTTGGCACATCTGCCATAAATCACTCTCTGCTGAGGACATTCCGATAGGATAAACCAGGAACAGAACACTTCCCTAGTACTTCGTCCATTGGATTACCGTTGGGTCGGAGACAGTTTGCCTAGTGCGGCTCCTCCGATCCGAAGATGGGTATCTTTGGATTGACTCAGGAACTGTCTGTCATCTACCTCGTTTTGAAGTTATTATTGCATGGCATGCATATTTGTGTTTCTTTTCTAGGTTATTGAACTTTATTTAAAAAAAAAACATTAATATAGTGAAATCCCTTACGGAATTTCAGACGGGGAGTGTGCTATTCTAAGTTATGCTTATATGGTTTCATGGACTGTATTATTTTTCATGCTGTGCATAATCTAGTCCTGCATTTGCTCTGCTGCCACCTTCTGGTCCTTTTTCTGTATGGCAGCCTGCAGCTAATTAATTCTTTTACATGCCTTTCACTTCCGGTTCAGAGGTTACGCCTTCTCTTCCTCTTTGCAGCCATTCTTAGTTTCACCTGGAGAGACATGCTGGTACCGAGCTGTGAAAGGCATCAGTTTTTCGACCACACACTTCGTTGCTCACACCTTGTTGTTAACACTCTGCATTTCTGGAGAACCTGTTGTATTACCAATCATACGCTGTATGTCCAGATTTCCAATTAAACAAGTCTGGACTTCACAATCCCTGGTGTGCATTATCTCTCCGGATGCTGAGCAACCTTGGTCCTGTCTGCCCTGCATTAAGGAAATGAAGGTAGGAATCTTTCCCAGCCCCTATTCACCAGCCACATCTTCATTCGCCTCATGCGGGGACAGAACATCCCCCATTGTGTGCTCATGATATAACATAGATTTGAGCTTTTCCAACCATATAAAAAAAAAACCTAAGGATGACCAAGTATAAAATATGAAGTTCAGGTGTGGTATTTCCTACATTGACACAAAAGATAGGTATCACAATGGAGAAAATGAACTCTTAATACATAAAGAGAACCTGTTACCAGGTCTAAAGTGTCCAATTTGTGCTCAGGTTTTATTCCCTCTGCTCCCCTGAATATTCTGCTTTATAATTTTTTAAAATCCACCATAAGGTCCCAGAGATATGAATCTATCATTCAGTGCTAGTTTTTACGGTCTTTACAAGGAGGCGTGGCTGACCAGATCCTCTGGGGAGTGTCTTTATGCTGCTCTCCATAATTATCTCTTCAGCCACACCCCCATGCTAATGACAATAAAAATTATCACTGAATAAAAAGACCCATATCTCTGGAACCGTATGGCGGATTTTAAAAAGACAAAAGCTGGGATATTCAGGGGAGCAGCGAGAATATAATAGGAGCAATAATTGGATAACTTTGACCTGGTGACAGATCCACTTTATAACAAAAAATCTTGATAAATTCATATAATTAGGTATTGAGTATACATTTCAACATCAGAATATTTTTCTGCAATGTGATATCTTTGTCATGATAAGTAAAGCTACATCAGTACACAATGAGATCATAGAGGGATAAGGGAGCCGTATTAGGTATCTATAAAGTTGCCATATGCAGAAGGTCTTATTGGAGGATCACAACAGTAAATATTCAACCGACAGTTATTCTATGTCTCCAACTACCTAGACCATGCCGAGGCAAATTACAAGCCTAAAAATATTAGTCATAGGCTTTTATGATGTCATGGAACATTCAGACTTTTAGCATTCAGAAGCTTTAAAAGGAACAAGATGGTTGATATATGCTGCCCGAACCATGTGTAGTATACACAGTAGTGGCCAAAAGTTGACACCCCTGCAATTCTGTCAGATAATACTCAGTTTCTTCCTGAAAATGATTGCAAACACAAATTCTTTGGTATTATTATCTTCATTTAATTTATCTTAAATGAAAAAACACAAAAAGAATTGTCCTAAAGCCAAATTGGATATAATTCCACACCAAACATAAAAAAGAGGGTGGACAAAAGTATTGGCACTGTTCGAAAAATCATGTGATGCTTCTCTCTTTTGTGTAATTAACAGCACCTGTACCTTACCACATTTAGCATGGAGAAAAGAAAGAAGACCAAAGAACTGTCTGAGGACTTGAGAAACCAAATTGTGAGGAAGCATGAGCAATCTCAAGGCTACAAGTCCATCTCCAGAGACCTGAATGTTCCTGTGTCTACCGTGCGCAGCGTCATCAAGAAGTTTAAAGCCCATGGCACTGTGGCTAACCTCCCTAGATGTGGATGGAAAAGAAAAATTGACAAGAGATTTCAACGCAAGATTGTGCGGATGTTGGATAAAGAACCTCGACTAACATCCAAACAAGTTCAAGCTGCCCTGCAGTCCGAGGGTACAACAGTGTCAACCCGTACTATCCGTCGGCATCCGAATGAAAAGGGACTGTATGGTAGGAGACCTAGGATGACCCCACTTCTTACCCCGAGACATAAAAACGCCAGGCTGGAGTTTGCCAAATCTTACCCGAAAAAGCCTAAAATGTTTTGGAAGAATGTTCTCTGGTCACATGAGACAAAAGTAGAGCTTTTTGGGCAAAGGCATCAACATAGAGTTTACAGGAGAAAAAAAGAGGCATTCAAAGAAAAGTACATGGTCCCTACAGTCAAACATGGCGGAGATTCCCTGATGTTTTGGGGTTGCTTTGCTGCCTCTGGCACTGGACTGCTTGACCGTGTGCATGGCATTATGAAGTCTGAAGACTACCAACAAATTTTGCAGCATAATGTAGGGCCCAGTGTGTGAAAGCTGGGTCTCCCTCAGAGGTCATGGGTCTTCCAGCAGGACAATGACCCAAAACACACTTCAAAAAGCTCTAGAAAATGGTTTGAGAAAAAGCACTGGAGACTTCTAAGGTGGCCAGCAATGAATCCCATAGAACCAGTGGCGGATTATAATGAGGTCAATTTGGGCAGTTGCCCCGGGCCCAGTGGGGTTAAGGGGCCCACAGCCCAGGCCAGTAAATTGCCCCATTATAATCCGCCACCGCGCAGGGCCGGATTATAGGCAGGGCAGGCGGGGCTTCAGCCCCGGGGCCCCCACCACAAGAGCTTCTAAGGGGGCCCCCACCACATTCCTGCTGGCTGCTGCAATGGCACTCCATCTTCTCCCCACCTAAAAGTGAGTGACCGTGGGGGCGGCATTATGTGCTCTGCTACCAGCAGCATCTACAAGTAGCGTGAACGCTGGTGCTGCTGGTAGCGTGCAAAGGCTTGTGATGAGATCACAGGAGGTAAGGTGTCAGGGCCCCCGATCATGTGACCCCTGTCTCCTCCCCTCCTGTGACCTCATCACAGGTCCTGTGCGCACAGCACAGAGCACTGAGAGCAGCCATGTATGTGGAGTGTGGCTCTGCGGGTGGAGGTCGGTGCTGGAGGCTCCATTATTCTCTATGTGGAGTGCGGCTCTGCGGGTGGAGGTCGGTGCTGGAGGCTCCATTATTCTCTATGTGGAGTGGGGTTCTGCGGGTGGAGGTCGGTGCTGGAGGCTCCATTATTCTCTATGTGGAGTGCGGCTCTGCGGGTGGAGGTCGGTGCCGGAGGCTCCATTATTCTCTATGTGGAGTGCGGCTCTGCGGGTGGAGGTCGGTGCTGGAGGCTCCATTATTCTCTATGTGGAGTGGGGCTCTGCGGGTGGAGGTAGGTGCTGGAGGCCCCATTATTCTCTATGTGGAGTGGGGCTCTGCGGGTGGAGGACGGTGCTGGAGGCTCCATTATTCTCTATGTGGAGTGCGGCTCTGCGGGTGGAGGTAGGTGCTGGAGGCCCCATTATTCTCTATGTGGAGTGCGGCTCTGCGGGTGGAGGCCCCATTATTCTCTATGTGGAGTGAGGCTCTGTGGGTGGAGGTCGGTGCTGGAGGCCCCATTATTCTCTATGTAGAGTGTGGCTCTGTGGGTGGAGGTCAGTGCTGGAGGCTCCATTATTCTCTATGTGGAGTGCGGCTCTGCGGGTGGAGGTCAGTGCTGGAGGCCCCATTATTCTCTGTGGAGTGCGGCTCTGCGAGTGGAGGTCGGTGCTGGAGGCCCCATTATTCTCTATGTAGAGTGTGGCTCTACGATTCGTGACCCCCGTCACGTGACGAGGGGGGCCCACAGAGTCTGAACTGCCCCGGGCCCTGGCTACCCTTAATCCACCCCTGCATAGAACACCTGTGGAGAGATCTAAAAATGGCAGTTTTGAGAAGTCACAATTCAAATATCAGGGACCTGGAGCAGTTTGCCAAAGAAGAATGGTCTAAAATTCCAGCAGAGCATTGTAAGAAACTCATTGATGGTTACCGGAAGCGGTTGGTCGCAGTTATTTTGGCTAAAGGTTGTGCAACCAAGTATTAGGCTGAGGGTGCCAATACTTTTGTCTGGCCCATTTTTGGAGTTTTGTGTGAAATGATCAATGTTTTGCTTCATTCTCTTTTGTGTTTTTTTATTTAAGACAAATTAAATGAAGATAATAATATCAAAGAATTTGTGTTTGCAATCATTTTCAGGAAGAAACTAAGTATTATCTGACCGAATTGCAGGGGTGTCAATACTTTTGGCCACAACTGTATCAGACTCTCGCTGTATGATTACAACCGTGTACGCTGCTGCATTTCAGAGAAAAACATATTTAAAAGCCAGCTGGGGATCAAGCTTCATCGGAGACTTAGGCTACGTGCACACGCTGCGGATTGGTGTGCGGATTTGGCAGCGCAGATTTGTGTAAAATCCACAGGTAAATCTGCAGGTCAGTTCTTTCTGTGGTTTCAAAACCGCAGAAAAACCGCGCGGAAAAATCTGCACCGTCTGCACTGCGGTTTTGTATTCCCATAGGGAATAATGGTACTGTACACCGCAGCAAAAACTGCTACGGACCCGCAGCGGCCAAATCCGCTGCGGAACCGCGGCAGAATCCGCAGCGTGTGCACACACCCTTACTGGACAGGTGGAAAACCAATGGTTTCTCTCTACGTGCTCCCTCTGAGTGACAGGTCTCTTCCTGCATGCGTGTATAGGGAGAAACCTGTCAGTCATTGGCAACAGGTGGGGAGAGTCAATCATACATAGCTAAGATATAGGATTATCACACAAAGAAATGCCTTCCAAAGACCAACTGTGAACAATATTCAGAAAGTGAACTTGCGACATCCGTAAAGTTTTGTCAGTATTATATCTACTGCATCCGAGTAAGAAAATTAACTTGTGGTTTTACAAAAAAAATTGTAGCATATTTATAAGAAAAATTTGAAACATAATTGAGCTAAATATTCTACAGACATTCACCCTCCACATTCAAATATTTTCCCTTCTCCAGAAAGTAAGAATTCGGTCTGCTTTTTGCATACCATATAAAATGTAAGTCACTGATAAAGTCGGCATCAGTCGCTCACACCCAACAGCCGGCATACATACAGTACATACCACTCCCAGGAGTCGAAAGGTTCTGGTTCCTATAGAAGGAAACCTGCCGCTTTTATAATACTGATGGAATATGAGGTGGGTGGGGAAGAGACAGAACAGGTTTTTCTGAATTCTGGGAAGGAGTGACAAGACACTCCTTGTCACGGGATCTAATACATATAGAAGTAAATAAACATAGGACAAGGAAACCTGTAATATTTACAGTGGGTACGGAAAGTATTCAGACCCCTTCAAATTTTTCACTCTTTGTTTTGGTCTGACATGCACTGTGGGTAGTGTTGAGCGACTTTTGTTTTTTTAGGGTCGAGTTTCGTTTCATGAAACCCGACTTTTCCAAAAGTCGGGTCGAGCAAAATCGGCCGACTATAGGGAAAAGTCGGGGTCGTCCCGAAACACGAAACCCAATGTAAGTCAATGGAGAATTAAAGTCGGCAGTGAGAGGAGGACAGGAAACACACCAACAGTGCCCATTTGAATGCCAAAAGCATAAATTCTTGTTACTGAAGCTTGTCAACCTTAATTAACTTCATAATACTAGTTACGCACTGAAAAATGGGGGTTATTTGGCTACAGTTGTGGGGGGGAGGGCTGGCTCCAGGTTTTCGTGGGCCCAGGGCCAATGAGCGCCCCTTTAACACATACCACAACTCATGATGCTCCGATACGGCAGAGAAATAGCAGTATAGTACAATGAAAAATACTTCACTTCTTACATCTCATGACTGATATCCATTTTAAATTCTCCAATACCTCCAAAAACGGACAGTATATAACTCCATACAGTATTATGGCCAGCGCTTAGTGCGCTATACAGAGTAAGGAGGCCCATATATTTCTCTATACGGAATCATTATTCCCATATAATGTTTCAAACCGTATATGATGAGCTCCACATAATGCTACAGTATATGTTGGTCCCAATGGATGAAGCTCCACTGTCTTATGGGCCCAAATTTATGCTCCATATATAATGGGCCCCATTTCTACTGCTCTAGTGTATAATGGGCCCTGTAAATGCTGCTCCAGTGTCTGATGTCCACCTTTGGAATGCTCCAGTGTATGGTGGGCCCCATATATCATTCACCAGAGAATAGTGCTCCCCAAAAATTGCTGTCCCAACATTGAAAGCAATTGCATAAGTCTCCTTGCTAGGGAATCCCTGCACTACTCTGAACTCCTTGTCATCCCCATCTTCCATCTCACTGCACTTGGCTGTTTAGGCCCTCCCACCGGCAGAGACACTTTTGCGTACTATGCGGTGCCCTGTGCAAGTGCCATCGCCCATGAGTATGCCCCCTCACCTGCTCAAGGAACCTGCACTTTCATCTGCACCTTCCTCTTTGTCACCGTGTAAGGTGGTATAGTATGCGGGAAGGGGAACCTGAGTTTCCTCTGGGTCAGATTCTGGCTGTGTAGAGTGCGAGGGGAATGTAGTGGTCTGGGTCAATGTACCAGCAGCATCATCCAGCAGTGGCTGGGCCTCAGTGCACTTGTGGCGTCCCCAAGAGTACGGTCGCCACTGTGGCATTGCCTTCCTCCTAGGGAGTGTGTTGTCAAGCTTGGGAGCAACGAAGGATCTCTCTAGCAGTGAAACCAACACACAACACATTTCCCACTCCAGGCCAGCAGGGAGACCTCTGAACCTGACTGCTGAGGAGCTTCTCTCTGTGGTCGGGAGGAGGTAAGTTAGGGCACTCTGTGCAGGGAAGTGGAAGTGTGTGGACGTGAGAAGGGGAGCTGGAGGATGAGAAGAGTTAAGGCTCACTCCTAGCTGGAGCGCATGGTCCGGATTCCGGTCTCCGAGTTTGTAGGGACACTGACGTTCCTGCAGCAGAAACCGGGGGAAGTAGCAGCTATAAATGCTCTGTACCCAACTAAGGCTCGGAGGCCCCAGCATCGACGTGTGCGAGGCAGAAGGAAAAGGCTACAGCTGTCTGCCATACAAGTAAAGTCTGAGGAACATCTGTTAGACAGGAGGCGTTTCAGTGAACCACGGTCCTGTGACTGCTTCCCCCACAAGCGCTAGAAAGGAGACGTTCAGGAAGGTACATGTTGGCGGAGTGTTGGAAGGGAGCTTTCCATTCTGGTCCCGGAGGTTGGCAGAGGTCCTGACCCGGAGGACACAGCACGGAGGCAGGCATCTGTGTAACCTGCAGACTGTGAGTAAAGCTTTGGAACTGCACGCTCTGGTGTCCTACAGTTATTCCAGCACCGCTACATCTGGGTACCAGCACCTACACCGCCTGTGCCTTTCCCCCATCTCTACATCTACACTTCCCTGGGACTCCAGCTCCACCTGTGGGGAGCTTCACCATCTTTGCTGCACAACACCATCAGTCCCAGAGGATCTGCATGCAGCGTCGGCCTAACATCTATGTTGCCGAACACCACAAGTGGCGTCAAACTATCTATATAAACTCTTTACCATTATACCACGCCATTTACATGGGCGCCCAGGGCCACCGTCCGGGTCACCGCTGCTGTGACACATCCCACTGACACCGGCCCGATACCGAGTACCCCACAGCCCTGGGAGGGCGACCCATATGCCGACTGCTGATCGGGCGGCGTTATTCCCACGAACCTCCAAACAGCGTCCCTGAAGGCAAAGTTTTTGGTTTCCGGGGGCAGTATGATTGCAAAGCTGAAGCTTAAAGGAATGTCCAAAAGGGCACCACCAGGAGTGGAGCCTGTGGCTTAATTGGACTGCACCCGGGAAACCACTACCATGCCAGCTACAGAAAAGATGGACAGATTGCAAGCTTTGTCGATTCTGTGTGTGGTGTGGTATGTCCGTTTGTAGTTGTGCTAGCGATTTCTCAGCTTTATTCCGTTAACGACCGAGACTCCGTCATGGCCCCGCGGTACGCGTCAAGCTTACTAGAGGGCTACGCGAGGCTGTGGCACGTGAGATCGAGCAATAACAAGTCTAGCATTCCAGTACATGTCTGGGGCTGCATGCACGCTACACTGAAAGGACCAGCTTTTGTCGCTTACAGGTGCAGATAACCTGCTGAACTCCGTTAGTGATGGGGATCTGGGATTCAGATTATTCCCCGCGAACGATGATTTCCCAGTAAGTTCAGGTCAACCGCAATTCCGGAGTTAGGCCTAACCGTCATTCCTGAAAAAATTACGTGTCCAAACCACAGGTGCTGTAGCTTGCTTAACAGCTCGGCAGCCGTTCTCAGGCCCAGTATGGATTCAACAACATTGTAGAAAGTTGATAAAGGGTACAGTTTCAACGGATAACACGTATATATGTAGCCTAGTTTACACATTAAAAATATAGGTCTATAGATCAGGAGGCAGACTCAGATGTTCTCAGGCCCAGTATGGATTTGACCAGATTGTACAAAGTTGAGAAAGGGTACTTTATCACTGGATAGCAGGTATATATAGCATAGTTTAAACATGTAAAATCTCCGTGTTCTCAGTATGGATTACACAGCAATCTAAAAAGTGGAAAAAAGGAAATGCATTTGAGGCGTACACAACTATATACTTTTGGTGTTATTTTTAAATCTTCATATATATTTCTGTCTCAGTAATACAGTCCAGCCTCTCCGCAATAGGAAATGAGATGCATACAATTAGTGACATAAAGGCTATTGATTGCAGAAATCTAGGAATTATTATTCACGGGAAAAACTTCCGTCACAATTCTCATAGGCGATGCTGACCCTCAATTAATTTGTGTGTTGAGACAGAAAAAACTTTTTTTGTGAATAAAGTCTTGCTGTATCGCACTTCCGTTGATTCAATCACTGTTACTCATCTCAATCCAATTTTTATCACAGGGAGCGATGTAAACATGGTGCTCACTGGCTATCATGATCTGTCACGTAACTTTGGAGTGCAAAAGACAGAAGCCACAGGCCGTAGGCGATTCTATTTGATTGGCATTAGAGGGCACATTTTGAAATGTGCGCCGGAATGTCACACGTTTGTGAGTAGGAAAACTGTGAAAGCTGATGATAAACCACGACTGCATGTCATTGTGAGTTGACGTCCATAAGAAATGGAAGCCACTGATCATCTGGAGCTAGAGCCCAGCCAGCAGGACAGGGCATAGCTACATCTTAACCATCATCTTTCAGTTCAATCAATTTGTAGTGGCAGTCCCAGTGAAGGATTTGACAGCACAGACTACACAGCGGAGGAGCAGGGAGAGGTAAACATTGCAAATGCTGGGGCCCTGCCCAAGCAAGGGGGGGCACACTCGTGGGCGTCGGTACTGGCACTGGGCCCCTCATAGTACGGCGGTGTGTCTGACGGCGGGTGTGCACCACCACTGTCAGAGACACTTGATTGCACTATGAGGGACCCTATGCCAGTGCCCGCGCCCAAGAGTCGGCCTACCCACCTGTCCAGGGCAACGGCACTCGCACGGTTTTGTGCGCTAGGTGGTGACCCCGGCCATGGGGGGGGCGCCCACTTAGGGAGGTTTACAAAGTGGCATATGTAGATGTGGGTCATTCAGCTGCTGCAAAAGGCGAAATAGGTCAAGTTCGCGGAATAGGAGGAGGACCAAAGCAAGCCATTTTTCTGGCAACCTATGTGTCATCAAGGGAAGGTGGGACAAAATCCTTGGAAACCCATGCATGGTTCATTTTGATGAAGGTTAGATCATCCACATTTTGGGTTGACAGACGGGTCCTTTTTTCTGTCAGGATTGTTCCAGCTGCACTGAAGACTCTTTCCGATAGCACACTTGCAGCTGGGCAAGCGAGCTCCTGTAAGGCATATTGTGCCAATTCAGGCCAGGTGTCCAGTTTAGCGGCCCAATAGTCAAAGGGGAATTACCTGTGCGGGAGAACATCGATATGGGAGGAAAAGTAGTTGTTAACCATAGTTGACAACTGCTGTCTCCTGTCACTTTCCATCGATGCTGTATTAACAGTTGTGTGAGCGGTCCGTGAAAAATCAGTCCACAACATTGTCATGAAACCCCTGTCTCCAACACCACTTCTGCTGTGTGCACCATGAACACCTCTGCCAAGCTGCCCCCGGCCCGTACGGCTCGTGTGAGAACCATCACCGCTGCTGTGTGCTGGGAATGCCTCAACCAACCGGTTAACCAGAGTTGCTTGTTTAGTAGCCAATATTAGGTCAAGGTTCTCCTGTGGCATGATGTTTTGTAATTTGCCTTTATAGCGTGGATCCAGGATGCTGGCCAACCAGTAGTCGTCATCGTTCATCATTTTGGCAATGCGTGGGTCCCTTTTTAGGATCTGCAAGGCATAATCTGACATGTGGGCCAATGTTCCCGGTGTCAATGATGCACTGCGAGTGCTGGGTGGAGGAACACTTTCTGGCAAATCCACATCCCTCCAGCCACGCACAAACCCTGTACCAGACTTTGCCACGCCAACATTTTCACTTGCCCCACGAGATGCATCCTCCTCCCCTAAGTAATCATCCCCATCATCATCCTCCTCCTCCTCTTCTTCCTCCACCTCGTCCAGGAGAGGTCCCTGAGCAGGCAATGGCTGAATGTCATCAAGGATTCCCTGCACCTCTTCCTCCTCTTCAACATTGGCTGCAGACGCCTGCTCCTTAAGGTGCGTCAAAGTTTGCATGAGCAGACGCATAAGTGGGATGCTCATGCTTAGGATGGCGTCGTCTGCGCTTACCAGCCGTGTGCATTCCTCAAAACACTGAAGGACTTTACAGAGGTCTTTCAGCTTCGACCACTGCACACCTGTCAACTCCATGTCTGCTCTCAAAGTGCCTGGCCGTGTATCCTCCCACAAATGCATTATGGCCTGCCTCTGCTCGCACAGCCGCTCAACCATGTGCAGGGTGGAGTTCCACCTTGTTGCAATGTCAATAATGAGGCGGTGGTTAGGAAGGTGGAGCAATCAGCAATCGCTGCAGCTTCTGCATACGAATGGAGTGTACAGGCGACCGGCGGATGTGCGCGCACAGTCTTTGCACCTTCTGGAGCAGGGCTGTTAACTCCGGATAATTATTGAGGAAGCACTGCACCACCAGGTTCAAGGTGTGAGCCAAGCAAGGTATGTGGCTGAGTTTTGAAAGGGCTATGGCTGCCACAAAATTACGGCCGTTATCACTAACTACCTTGCCTGCCTCAGGATGTACACTGCCCAGCCATGACTCAGTTTGTCGCTGAAAGTACTCGGCCAGCACCTCGGCGATGTGTCTGTCGCCCAAACACATCATCTGCAACACAGCCTGCTGACGCTTTCCACTAGCTGCTCGATAGGGGGACACCTCGTGTGCAACAGTGGCAGCTGCAGATGGAGTGCTCGTACAACTGTGCTCTGTGGACGAGCTTTCACTTCTGGAGGAGGAGGAGGAGGAGGGTCGAACGCCTACAGCCAACTGTTTCCTATACCGTGGGCTAGGCAGCACTGTCCCACCACCGCTGTCCCCGTGGACCCTGCATCCACCACATTAACCCAGTGCGCAGTGATGGACACATAATGGCCCTGGCCATGCCGACTGGACCATGCATCAGTTGTGAGGTGCACCTTTCCACTCACTGACTGCTTGAGTGCATGGACAATGCGGTCTTTCACATGATGGTGGAGGGCTGGGATGGCTTTGCGAGAGAAGAAGTGGCGACTGGGTAAGTCATAGCGTGGTACTGCATAGGCCATGAGTTCGCGGAAAGCTGCGCTTTCCACCAACCGATAGGGCATCATCTCTAACGAGATTAGTTTGGCAATGTGGGCGTTCAAACCCAGTGTACCCTGATGAGAGACTGAGTACTTTCTTGACCTACTCATAGTGTCTGGGAGGGTGAGCTGGACTTGAGAGCTGCATATGGTGGAAGTAGCGGTGGACAGGGCGGACTGAGAGAGAGTTGATGATGGTGATGGAGTTGGTGTTCTTTCTGATGGCCTAGATTCAGTCTTTCGTTGATATAACAGTGGGATTCCCTGACTGCTGTGGCCTTGCAACGACACCTCAACATTTGCTGCTGTGCTAACCGGTGGGCTTACAGTGGGGGAAACAATGTAGCGTTGCTGACTACCTTCTTTGTGATCAGTTGCACATGTGGTACTTGAGGTTTGGTGTTGTGTCCACGCTTGCAAGTGCATGCTGGTTAAATGTCTAAGCATGCAACTGGTATTCAAATTTTTCAGATTTTTCCCTCGGCTAAAGGTCTTTGCGCACTTCTTACAGATAACCTTGGCCTGATCATGAGGATTTTGTTCAAAAAAGTGCCACACTGCACTCTTCCTACTTTGGCAGACATTTTGCAGCCTAGCACGCTGTGATATTTTGACCCTCTGGACAAGCTGTCCAGCAACTCTTTTGATTTTTGGAACCTGTCTTTGGAGTGCTCCGGGCCTGCCAGATAACAGCTGTTGCGATGTCGATGTCTGCTGTGGATGCTCCTCCTCCTCATCTGAGCTATTGGAAGCAGCACCCTCTTCCCCCAATGGATGCCAATCTGGGTCAACAACTGGGTCATCCATCACCTCCTCTTCAATGTCATGTGCACCTTCCTCTGTGTCACCGTGTATGGTGGTATAGTGTGCGGGAAGGTGCACCTGAGTCTCATCAGGGTCAGAATCTGGCTCTGTACACTGCGAGGACAATGTAGTGCTCTGAGTGAATGTACCAGCAGAATCATCTATCAGTGGCTGTGCATCAGTGCACTCCATGTCAGATTCATCTTGGCCTGGGTAATTCACCATTTCACTTGATAATCCAGGCATGGTATGTGAAAACAGCTCCATGGAGTAATCAGTAGTATGGCCTGCGTCATCCTTCAATCTTGGTTGGGGTGAAGGACACAAGGAAAGGTGTGGTTCATAAACATGAGCCTCCAATGACGACTCAGTGCTTTTTTTTTTTACAGCTTCAGAAGAGGAGGCGATAGAGCTGGAGGCTGAGTCAGCAATGTAAGACAAAACTTTTTCCTGAAGCTCTGGCTTTAATAGCGGTTTGCCAACTCCTAGAAAACTAAGCCTTCGAGGCCTTGTGGAGCCAGACGATGACGCAGGCTCAACACCTCCTGCATTTGGTCCTATTTTGCTTTTGCCACTACCATCAGATCCACCACCAACACCATCATTACCAGCTGCCAACCCCCGCCCAATTCCACGGCCTCTTCCACCAGCTTTCCTCATTTTTGGTAGAAATCTAGTCAAAATCCAACAAACTATATAGTAATGTAAAACAAGGTACAAGGTGTCTATAGGACAAGGGAGATTTTGAATTTCTGCACACACTTGTGGACACTGGACACTTTTGGATTGTGTGAGGCCCACTGAATATCACAGCGCTATGTCCGGTGTACGTAAAATTGTCAAGCTCCGTGTTTTTTAAGTATACGGACTGACACACGCTGTCTCTCTATAGTTTTGAATGTGATCAAACATCAAATATATTTAACTGTTTGAAAGCTAGACAAAACTAGAAGGTGCAGGTCTGTAAGAACGGAACATGTCCTCGACTTATTCTTACAGAGTGACACACAGATAGCTTCACTGTGGCTGTGATAACAGCCGTAACACGGTACTGTGTGAGGAGTGTGCACCGCTGTATGGTGTGAAAAAATGCACGCTCAGTACCTCACCAGGACAAAAAAAAAAATTGGGATTGCTTTTAAAAAAGCAGTTTGCAGAGCAGTGGGTAAACAGCAATGCAGCCATTTGGAAGCCTGCCTTAGAAGGCAGCCTAACTACCAACACCGCTGATCCAGCAAAATATAGCCTCCCCTTGCACTGCACACACAGTGACTGGTGTGTTGTACAGGCAAAATCGCTAGCAGCAGAAGCAGTTTTTGGTGTCTTCTTCCCTGCCTAACGCTCTCCCTACAAAATCATCATCATCAGCAGCTCTCCCTATTCTGAGATCAGCATGAGTAACATGGCAGTCGGCGTGCATGACCTTTTATACCCCCCCTGTGACGCCCACCAAAGCAAGCCAATCACTTGCATGCCCTTCTGAAAGATGGTGGTGACCCCTGCCTATGTCATCACGTTGCCCACAGTGTCCGTGGATCCGGATTGGCTGAAAAAGAGCCAAAACAAACTTTTGAAACGTGACTTCGGCGCTTAAGTCGCCGACCTCGTGGCCGACCTCATCCTAGGGTCGGGTTTCATTTCATGAAACCCGACTTTGCCAAAAGTCGGCGACTTTTGAAATTTTTCGACCCGTTTCACTCAACTCTAACTGTGAGGTCTTATATAGACAGGTGTGTGCCTTTACAAAATCAAGTCCTATCAGTTTAATTAAATACAGCTGGACTTCAATGAAGGAGTAGAACAATCTCAAGGAGGATCACAAGGAAATGGACAGCATGTGACTTAAATACGAGTGTCTGAGCAAAGGGTCTGAATACTTATGGCCATGTGATATTTCAGTTTTTCTTTTTTAATAAATGTGCAAAAATTTCTACATTTCTTGCTTTTTTTTTCAGTCAAGATGGGGTGCAGAGTGTACATTAATGAGAAAAAAATGAACCTTTTTGAATTTACCAAGTGGCTGCAATGAAACAAAGACTGAAAATTTTAAAGGGGTCTGAATACTTTCTATACCCACTGTATAGTGAATGTTTTGCAACTATAATATATTTCCTGCTATAAGAGCAGTTCAGATATCAAGTACAATGTACATTTTTCCATGAGTTAAAATATATAGAAACCTTTGAAACTTTTTTTAACGTTTGGGTTATAAATCAGCTTTGTGATATGAGTTGATTAGAAGTCTTTGCAATGAAGGGCTTCATGCTTCATTTTCCATAGCTGGCTGCAGAATGAGGTAGCTGAGAAATTATCAGTAAGTTCATTCTGTTTGTAGAGTTTATAACTCTTATATTCCAAAATGCCTCTGTACTGTCAAGAAGAGGTCCAAGAAATTTTATTCCTGGCGATCCTAATTCCTCATTTTTGACATAGCGCATCTACTACTATAGGAAGATCCCTGGGATTCAATCTCAGAGAACAAAGTTATACTAATATAATTTAATGCCGCGCTGAACTTGCCAGCTGCCCTCTTGGGCAGATCTCAAGTTGCCTGTACGTTTGGAATTCACGCTGGGCCGCCTGCTCCTGTTCCCACCTTTCCCGGCCCTTTTACATGCCTCAAGCAATGCACCAAAAGCTCTGCTAAGGAGTCTGACTTCTGGCCGGCAGGATGTACGGTGGAGGCAGATTTAGCCAACTATGCCTTGGGCCTCTGGTGTCATCATTGCAGTCAGAGCACCTGGCCATTTTTACTACCGTCGCTCAGCCTTTGCAGTAAATGGGGGGCCCAAAGAGCACTACTAAAATACATTTTAAGAAGAAACATTAAGTATGCTGAATGGGAGTGGACTTATCAGTGTCAGTAGGTGGATCTTAATAATTGGGAAGACACTTTCTACTTCCAAGATTAGTCTCGTTGGAGAGGAGCATTGGATGTGGTAATAATCATAAAATATGACTGACGCTTTACTGACCTATTGATAATGTGCCTTGTGCTGTAATAATTATGTGACGTGCGCTGTGAGACGTTTCTGATGTGTAATGCACGCGCTGAGATGTGCACACCGTGAGACGTGTGTGCTGTGTAATGTTTTCTGCATGACACGCGCACTGTTGGAAGTGTGAATTGTGCACTGAGAGCTGTGTGCATGCGAGATGTATCCCCCGTACTTGTGTGCACTATGCTTGTGTGCCGTGTGTGCTGTGATTTTCAGAATTTTCAGAAGCATGTACAGTGTTGTTCTTTTGTCTGATCTGTTGTTAAAGGGAAGGTGGTCCATACACTAACTGTGCACAGGGGCCCTTTGATCTCAGTGCCGCCCCTAATTCAGTCACTCTGTATACAATATGCATATTTGTAGGGGATTGAAGTGGAATATCCCTTTAATGCCACCTCCCTTTAAGAGGTTCTAATATTAATATATTGTAAATGTTGTGTAGATATGATTATGCCACGGTACAGCTACACTATTGTGTATTACCGCCGTTCTCATTGGTACTGCCACATTATATGTGTTACCATGCTGTATAAATTATATTGTATTATGTTTTTGCATATTGATGTATAGGTTTAGGGTAAGCCAGTGCTTCCTTCGGGTTCAATAGTGGAGGGCACTATTAGTATAGAGTTCATAGAAATGAGTAAGTGTAGTTCTGTTGCGGGCCACTAGATGGGGTATACTAGTGGGCCTAGTTAGGTACAGCTGATAGGAAGTTCACATAGGGGTTAACTGTAGGAGGAGCTGCCAAGGGTTAAGTAAGTGTAGGCTATAGGAATAAGTCAGAATGGGGAGGACGCCCGACGAGTCCACAAGGGCTCTAAGCCCAGGACGCCATAGCAGCTATGCAACGTTGTTGGAAGAAGAAAAGCACGGTCACAGTTAAACGGGTGCTGGGTAAGACCGGAGATCCCGGGGAAATTTCAGTTTATGACAGCAGCAGGAATGGAAAGGAATACGTGGTCCAAAAGTCGTGCAGGGCGCAGAATGTTCACCATGTGGCAGATCTTTAATAGGGCTGAAGCTTGCAAATCCGGGACGAAACGGATGAATGGGATCCCCTATGTCTTGAGGTCCTAAAGAAGTGATGCTGCGGTACCGCCAAGGGCACTACTACCCCGTAATGCACGTGAGGATTTCAAGAAAGGGAAAGTGCAGGAGGAATGCTGTGTGGACTGTAATGTAACTGATCTGTCCAGGACCGTTGAAGAGAAAAGTAAAATCGTTGAGTTGGCTTCTGAACCCAAATCTGTGTTCGTTATTTCAACCCTAAGCATTGAATCCAAGTGTACAGGAGCTGGGTCGCACCACAGTGGAATCCCTGTCCGTGGACCAGCACCCCAAACAGGTACACCGGCAGAAGCTGAAAGTTTTCCTGTGGGAGGAGGCCAGGACACCAGGGGCCCGATGTCCTCGGCTACGAGTCTGACTACCATACTGGCCGTCTCTTACATTTTCACAATCCCTAATGTTAAAGGGGTTTTCTCAGATGCAAGTGGTAAATTTCTGAGAAAATTTTCCTCTTATGTGACTGCAGATTGATGATGCCTGACTGTGTGCATTATGCACACTGTCAGGATTTTCCTCAGTTGCCAGAGCTAGTGAGTGGTCATCGTGATCTGCTCATTTGCAGTCACATGCTTAGGTTCTCATCTGCTACTTCCAATAGAACAGAGAGACAGAACGTTGAGAGAAGCGGATGAGAACCTAGTCAGTACATCACAACCGACTCCCTCTGCAATTGAGGGGATTCTTGACAGTGGGAATAATGCACACAGTTGGGGTTCACCAATCTACAGTATCTGAAGAACTTTACCTCAAACCAGGAAAATGCTTTTAATCCTGTTTTATATGATACAGCCTATATTAATCTAAAACCCACAGGACAGGACCAACATGTGGGATGTAATATGGATAGTTTCTAGCTCAGTGTAGGAGTGTTGTGTTGCAATGGTAGAATGAATATAAATTTCCATTTCTTGCCATGAGTCACTCATAGTAACATGCTGTCTATAATTTGTATCACAGTGTTTATAGTGCATGGAGGTACTTAATATTGGGCTGGGGCTACACGGCCAAAGGTCACATTGTACTGCTGGTAGAAGTGGAAGAGAAAAGCCATTAGGATTTCTTACAATCTAAGTCAGGGGTCACAAACTCGGCTGGGTATATGGGCCGCATATAGAAAAAAATGTAATTTGGGGGGCCGCTGTCATGATCCATGCTGGATCAGGACTGATATAAAGCACAGGTAACCTTTTTTTTTTCCTAAGCTGTGCTTAGGTTTGGTTTTTGCTCCCGGTGGTGGTGAGCGTCATTGCACTCTTGTTTCTTTAGTTAAGTGCACATGATTATAATGCAGGTGTGTTTGCTGGCTCTGCTATAAAAGAGTCACAGGTGTTGCAATCAGAGTTGGTGATAGTGTTCATTTCAACCATCCTTGGTGGAGGAAGGAGCTAGAGAGAGGTCCTGGCAACTCAGTCAGAGCCCTGGTGTGAAAGGAGTCATAGGGGATTTCCTGGTAGCTCTGACAGAGCTTGGTGACAGCGATTCAGGAGGAGTGCTGCATGTTGGTGGTGGACTCTGTTGCCAGGAGAAAGTGCAACAGAGTAAAGCTAAGTTGTGTTTCCCCGTTTGTGTTTTCTTCTTAGTGTTTATTAGTACAGCGGTGGGGCCAGTGCCTGCGCCACCCAGCTCCCTAGCAAGAGATAGGCGTAGGGTGTGCTAGGGCGATAGGTTCCTGATCAGCGCCCGATGCGGATCCGGCATAGGGAATGTTAGGAGCGTTAGGGACACTGACTCAGGGGAGTGCAGGAGGTCTCCACGTCCCCTTTCCCTATCGCAGGGCCCACCGTTGCAACTGTTTCCCTATCCCTTGTCTTGTTGTTTTAGTTACCGGCCTGCGGGCCGTGTCACACAGGACAGTATCACGTGCCACGTCCTGTTGTTTTAGTTACCGGCCTGCGAGCCGTGTCACACAGGACGGGTCCACGTGACATTATCACCAACCATAACTTTTTTTTTTTGCTGAGCCATGGACCCAGTTCAGACCTTTGCCCAAATGCTGCAGACCCTTACTGATGAGATTAGGAGGCTGTGCGGTGAGTTGGTGCAGCAACTGCAGCAGTTGGTGGGCTTTGGGGGCTTGGTTCAGAGACAGGCTCAGCCAGAACCCAAGATATCCCTCCCTGACAGATTTTCTGGAGGGAGAGATCAATTCTTGGTGTTTCAACAAGCCTATAAATTGTATTTCAGGCTGCGCCCTTGTTCATCAGGGATTGAAGAGCAATGGGTGGGAATCATTATATCCCTTCTTAAAGGGGATCCCCAATCCTGGGTCTTCTCCCTACCGGACGATTCTCCATCTTTAGAGTCCGTGGATGAGTTCTTTGTGGCTTTGGCGCTTGTGTATGGGGATCCTGATGGCGTCGCCCTGGCGGAATCTCGAATCTGTAGGTGTAAACAGGGAGCCCGGGTCGCTGAGGAGTACTCCTCAGAGTTTAGGAGATGGGCCACTAATACTCAGTGGAATGACCCTGCACTTAGGAATCAATTGTGCAGGGTTTGTCTCCAAAGTTGCAGGATACTCTGGTGCAGTACGCCGCTCCCAGGTACCTGGAGGCCACCATGTCCCTTGCCATCCGGGTGGATAGATGCCTTAGGGAAAGACATATACAAAAAGTACCCCCTGATGTCCTCACTGTTAGGAGTGGCGGAAGGCACTAAAAAAAAAAAAAATAATTAAAGTGTCTTCGCCACTCGGGGTCCACCGTGCGGCAGGTGATATGACCGCTGCTGGAGAGGCAGAGAACTGTAGTGCTAATGTGCACGGGGTTAACTGCACCCAGAGTGCACTGAAGCAGACTCTGTTAAAGACACAGAGCTGCAAACTTAAAGCACAAATACCCCTGAGTCTGTATAGCGTCACCGACTTCAGCGATGTGGACACGGTATTAAAGGTCACAGAAATAGCCTTAAACCCCAGGACTATCCCTTCTAGACCTACCGTAAAAAATGAGGTACGAGGTGTCGCAACTGTTAGGAGTGGCGGAAGGCACTAAAAAAAAAAAATAATTAAAGTGTCTTCGCCACTCGGGGTCCACCGTGCGGCAGGTGATATGACCGCTGCTGGAGAGGCAGAGCACTGTAGTGCTAATGTGCACGGGGTTAACTGCACCCAGAGTGCACTGAAGCAGACTCTGTTAAAGACACAGAACTGCAAACTTAAAGCAAAAATACCGCTGAGTCTGTATAGCGTCACCGACTTCAGCGATGTGGACACGGTATTAAAGGTCACAGAAATAGCATTAAACCCCAGGACTATCCCCTCTAGACCTACCGTAAAAATGAGGTACGAGGTGTCGCAACTGCGAACACCCAGGAGGCTGCAAAGACGCTGGCGCAATGCAGGACGCTTAGCTGCTGCAAAAGGTATGGCTGGTGCGCGCTGGCGCTAGCGCTGCTACTGGAGGCTGCCCAATCACTCACACAATCGTAATATCAGAGGGAAGGGGTTTCATAATAAGTCATCCACCAGTCCAAGCATCCAATACCAAACATACAGCAGCAGTATGAAAATACTAGCGCATGGCATAGCGGCCATGCGCACTTTTTATAGCGTACGGGACCTGCCAGAAATCTCCAGAGCCCTGAGCCGAGCCAATGGAATCAGGAGCAGGACCTGAGCACATGACTCCTGAACTCCAATGGGAGCTCGTCCCATGGGCATGCTCAGAAGTTGGAAAAAAGGACTTAGCCTCTGGAGACAAATGTGAGAATCTGGATTCCCGCATAGGCAGCATAGAACCCAGATTCCTAACACTCACTAGGGAGGAGGACCCACCAGTGCGGACGGAGGAACCCAGACAGCCCGGTGTTGTTGATACAAAAAAGGGGGTGTCTGCGGCTCGTCGTGGTGGGGGGCATGCTTTAACTGTGGAAAGCCTGGCCATTTTATGAGAGCCTGCCCAGTTCATGCCAAGTCTCCTGATGAACCCATGCAAGTAGGAGGAGCTAGTTTGTTTTCGGAGCTGCCTACGGTTCGGGGAGTGGTGTCGGCATGTTTGTACTGTGGGCAGACTGGTCATGTCCTGAAGGCTTGCCCATTGTGCGCCAAATTATCTGTGCCATCTGAGAATCCGCATTCCCCTGGTCGCTTGGAGGGAGGCAACCAGGGAGTATACATTTCCTCCATTTTGCCCTCCCAAAGTACCATGTCAGCAGAGGTCTTGGCTGGCGGTGTACTGGAGGTAAAAGATTGGCGGGCGAGGGAAGTAGCCAGCTGGGGGCAGTCGTGTGAGGGCTGTTGCCTAGGGACTACGGTCTCTGCCGTCTCTCTTCAATGAACCCCTTCCTCTCCAGTGAGGGCAGCAGATGTGCTGCAGGAGAGTAGGGGCAAGTCTCAACCCTCACCATTGGCCAACCCTGGGAGGCGCAGACCTCGTGGTGGAAGGGGTTGGAGGGTGGTGTACCCCTTGGTGAGGTGCGGGGGTGTGAGTGTGGTGACACAGGGGGACACCTCTGTTGTCAATCCCAGAAAGAGTTCTCCAAGTGGTGACAAACGAACGAGTGGCAATAAACGTTCAGGTCCGGACCTGTGTGTGAACGAGCGTGTATGGGTGGCCACTAGAGTTGAGCGACTTTTGTTTTTTTATGGTCGAGTTTCGTTTCGTGAAACCCGACTTTTCCAAAAGTCAGGTCGAGCAAGATCGGCCGATTATAGGGAAAAGTCGGGGTCGTCCCGAAACACGAAACCCAATGTAAGTCAATGGGGAATAAAAGTCGGCAGTGAGAGGAGGACAGGAAACACACCTACAGTGCTCATTTGAATGCCAAAAGCATCAATTCTTCTTACTTAAGCTGGTCAACCTTAATTAACTTCATAATACAAGTTACGCACTGAAAAATGGGGGTTATTTGGCTAAAGTTGTGGGGGGGTAGGGCTGGCTCCAGGTTTTCATGTGCCCTGGGCGAAAGAGCGCCCCTTTAACACATAATACCACAACTCATCATGCTCCGATACGGCAGAGAAATAGCGGTATAGTACAATGAAAAATACTTCACTTTTTACATCTCATGACGAGGCCCATCTATTTCTCCATACAGAATCATTGGTCCCATATAATGTTTGAAACAGTATATGATGAGCTCCACATAATGCTACAGTATATGTTGGTCCCCATGGATGAAGCTCCACTGTCTTATGGGCCCAAATAATGCTCCAAACATAATGGGCCCCATTTCTAATGCTCTAGTGTATAATGGGCCCTGTAAATGCTGCTCCAGTGTCTGATGTCCACCTTTGGAATGTTCCAGTGTATGGTGGGCCCCATCTATCATTCTCCAGAGTATAGTGCTCCCCAAAAATTGCTGTCCCAACATTGAAAACAATGAAATAAGTCTCCTCGCTAGGGAATCCCTGTACTAGTCTGGACTCCTCGTCGTCCCCATCTTCCATCTCACTGCACAGTATTTCAACCTTGCAAGTGCTGTGATCCTGAGCAAGCAGGGGGGCCCACTCGTTGGCGACGGCACTGGCACAGGGCCCCTGATAGTACGGTGGTGTGTCTGATGGCGGGTGGGCCGAACCTGCACTTTCATCTGCAGCTTCCTCTTTGTCACCGTGTAAGATGGAACTGTATATGGGAAGGGTAACCTGAGTTTCATCAGGGTCAGATTCAGGTCGTGTAGCGTGCGAGGGGAATGTAGTGGTCTGGGTCAATGTACCAGCAGATTCATCGAGCAGTGGCTGGGCATCAGTGCACTTGTGTCGCCCCCAGGAGTACGGTCGCCACAGTGGCATTACCTTCCTCCTAGGGAGTGTGATGTCATGCTTGGGAGCAACGAAGGATCTCTCTAGCAGGTTAACTGATTGGGCGGCGTTATTCCCACGAGTCATGACCCTCCAAACAGCGTTCATGAAGGCAAAGTGTTTGTTTTACGTGGGCAGTATGGTTACAAAGCTGAACCTTAAAGGAATGTCCAGAAGGGCACCACCAGGAGTGGAGCCTACGGCGTAATTTAACTCAACACGGGCAACCTCAACCATGCCAGCTACAGAACAGATGCACACATTGCAAGCTTAATTCCGTTAACGAATGAGACTCCGTCATGCCCCGCGGTCCGAGTCCGGCTTACTAGAGGGACACGTGAGGCTCTGGCACATGAGATTGGCCAATAACTGGTGTGTCATGCCCTTACATGTCAGTGGCTGCATGTGCGCTACACTGAAAAGGCCAGCGTTTGTCGCTAACAGGTGCAGATAACCCGCTGAACAACGTTAGTGATGGGGATCACTGATTACAATTATTACTCGCGAACTATGATTTCCCAGTAAGTGCAGGTCAACCGCAGTTCCGGAATTAGGCCTAACCGTCATTCCTGAAAAAAATGAAAAACTTACGTGTGCAAACCACAGGTGCTGAAGCTTGCTTAACAGCTCGCCAGCCGTTCTCACGCCCAGTATGGGTTACACGTGATTGCACAAAGGTGAGAAAGGGTACCGTATCCCCGGATAACATGTATGGATAGCGTACAGATTCAAAAGATATGTCTATACATCAGGAGGCAGGCTCAGACGGTGTAAGGCCCAGTATGGCTTGCAAGTGATTGCACAAAGGTGAGAAAGGGTACCGTATCCCCGGATAACATGTATGGATAGTGTACACATTCAAAAGATATGTCTATACATCAGGAGGCAGGCTCAGACGGTGTTAGGCCCAGTATGGCTTGCACGTGATTGCACAAAGGTGAGAAAGGGTACCGTATCCCCGGATAACATGTATGGATAGCGTACACATTCAAAAGATATGTCTATACATCAGGAGGCAGGCAGTATGGATTTGACGGCCCAGACTACACAGCGGAGGAGCGGGGAGAGGTAAACATTGCAAATGCTGGGGCCCTGCCCAAGCAAGGGGGGCCCACTCGTGGGCGTCGGTACTGGCACTGGGCCCCTCATAGTACGGCGGTGTATCTGACGGCGGGTGTGCACCACCACCGTCAGAGACACTTGATTGCACTATGAGGGACCCTGTGCCAGTGCCTGCGCCCAAGAGTCGGCCTACCCACCTGTCCAGGGCAACGGCACTCGCACGGTGTCGTGCGCTAGGTGGTGACCCCGGCCATGGGGGGGGGAGGCAGCACAGTTAGGGAGTTTTAGAAAGTGGCATATGTTGATGTTGGACATTCAGCTGATGCAAAAGGCGAAATAGGTCAAGTCCCAGGAAGAGGTGGACCAAAGCAAGCCATTTTTCTGTCACCCTATGTATCATCAGGGGAAGGTGGGACAAAATCCTTGGAAACCCATGCATGGTTCATTTTAATGAAGGTTAGATCATCCACATTTTGGGTTGACAGACGGGTCCTTTTTTCTGTCAGGATTGATCCAGCAGCACTGAAGACTCTTTCCGATAGCACACTTGCAGCTGGGCACGCGAGCTCCTGTAAGGCATATTGTGCCAATTCAGGCCAGGTGTCCAGTTTAGCAGCCCAATAGTCAAAGGGGAATGACCTGTGTGGGAGAACATCGATATGGGAGGAAAAGTAGTTTGTAACCATAGTTGACAACTGCTGTCTCCTGTCACTTTCCATCGATGCTGTATTACCAGTTGTGTGAGCGGTACTTGAAAAATCAGTCCACAACATTGTCATGAAACCCCTGTCTCCAACACCACTTCTGCTGTGTGCACCATGAACACCTCTGCCAAGCTGCCCCCGGCCCGTACGGCTCGTGTGAGAACCATCACCGCTGCTGTGTGCTGGGAATGCCTCAAGCAACCGATTTACCAGAGTTGCTTGTTTATTAGCCAATATTAGGTCAAGGTTCTCCTGTGGCATGATGTTTTGTAATTTGCCTTTATAGTGTGGATCCAGGATGCTGGCCAACCAGTAGTCGTCATCGTTCATCATTTTGGCAATGCGGGGGTCCCTTTTTAGGATCCGCAAGGCATAATCTGACATGTGGGCCAATGTTCCCGGTGTCAATGATGCACTGCGAGTGCTGGTTGGAGGAGCACTTTCTGGCAAGTCCACATCCCTCCAGTCACGCACAAACCCTGTACCAGACCTTGCCACGCCAACATTTTCACTTGCCCCACGAGATGCATCCTCCTCCCCAAAGTAATCATCCCCATCATCATCCTCCTCCTCTTCTTCCTCCAACTCGTCCAGGAGAGGTCCCTGAGCAGACAATGGCTGAATGTCATCAAGGATTCCCTCCACCTCTTCCTCCTCGTCAACATTGGCTGCAGACGCCTGCTCCTTAAGGTGCGTCAAAGTTTGCATGAGCAGACGCATAAGTGGGATGCTCATGCTTAGGATGGCGTCATCTGCGCTTACCAGCCGTGTGCATTCCTCAAAACACTGAAGGACTTTACAGAGGTCTTTCAGCTTCGACCACTGCACACCTGTCAACTCCATGTCTGCTCTCAAAGTGCCAGGCCGTGTATCCTCCCACAAATGCATTATGGCCTGCCTCTGCTCGCACAGCCGCTCCACATGTGCAGGTTGGAGTTCCACCTTGTTGCAATGTCGATAATGAGGCGGTGGTTGGGAAGGAGGAGCAATCGCTTCTGCATACGAACGGAGTGTACAGGCGACCGGCGGATGTGCGCGCAGTCTTCGCACCTTCTGGAGCAGGGCTGTTAACTCCGGATAATTTTTGAGGAAGCACTGCACCACCAGGTTCAAGGTGTGAGCCAAGCAAGGTATGTGGCTGAGTTTTGAAAGGGCTATGGCTGCCACAAAATTACGGCCGTTATCACTAACTACCTTGCCTGCCTCAAGATGTACACTGCCCAGCCATGACTCAGTTTGTCGCTGAAAGTACTCGGCCAGCACCTCGGCGGTGTGTCTGTCGCCCAAACACATCATCTGCAACACAGCCTGCTGACGCTTTCCACTAGCTGCTCGATAGGGGGACACCTCGTGTGCAACAGTGGCAGCTGCAGATGGAGTGCTCGTACGACTGCGCTCTGTGGACGAGCTTTCGCTTCTGGAGGAGGAGGAGGAGGAGGAGGGTCGAACGCCTACAGACAACTGTTTCCTATACCGTGGGCTAGGCAGCACTATCCCACCACCGCTGTCCCCTGTGGACCCTGCATCCACCACATTAACCCAGTGCGCAGTGATGGACACGTAACGGCCCTGGCCATGCCGACTGGACCATGCATCAGTTGTGAGGTGCACCTTTCCACTCACTGACTGCTTGAGTGCATGGACAATGCGGTCTTTCACATGATGGTGGAGGGCTGGGATGGCTTTGCGAGAGAAGAAGTGGCGACTGGGTAGGTCATAGCGTGGTACTGCATAGGCCATGAGTTCGCGGAAAGCTGCGCTTTCCACCAACCGATAGGGCATCATCTCAAACGAGATTAGTTTGGCAATGTGGGCGTTCAAACCCAGTGTACGCGGATGAGAGACTGAGTACTTTCTTGACCTACTCATAGTGTCTGGGAGGGTGAGCTGGACTTGAGAGCTGCATATGGTGGAAGTAGCGGTGGACAGGGCGGACTGAGAGAGGGTTGATGATGGTGATGGAGTTGGTGTTCTTTCTGATGGCCTAGATTCAGTATTTCGTTGATATAACAGTGGGATTCCCTGACTGCTGTGGCCTTGCAACGACACCTCAACATTTGCTGCTGTGCTAACCGGTGGGCTTACAGTGGGGGAAACAATGTAGCGTTGCTGACTACCTTCTTTGTGATCAGTTGCACATGTGGCACTTGAGGTTTGGTGTTGTGTCCATGCTTGCAAGTGCATGCTGGTTAAATGTCTAAGCATGCAACTGGTATACAAATTTTTCAGATTTTTCCCTCGGCTAAAGGTCTTTGCGCACTTCTTACAGATAACCTTGGCCTGATCATGAGGATTTTGTTCAAAAAAGTGCCACACTGCACTCTTCCTACTTTGGCAGACATTTTGCGGCCTAGCACGCTGTGATGTTTTGACCCTCTGGACAAGCTGTCCAGAAACTCTTTTGATTTTTGGAACCTGTCTTTGGAGTGCTCGGGGCCTGCCAGATAACAGCTGTTGCGATGTTGATGTCTGCTGTGGATGCTCCTCATCTGAGCTATTGGAAGCAGCACCCACTTCCCCCAATGGATGCCAATCTGGGTCAACAACTGGGTCATCCATCACCTCCTCTTCAATGTCATGTGCACCTTCCTCTGTGTCACCGTGTATGGTGGTATAGTGTGTGGGAAGGGGCACCTGAGTCTCATCAGGGTCAGAATCTGGCTCTGTACACTGCGAGGACAATGTAGTGCTCTGAGTGAATGTACCAGCAGAATCATCTATCAGTGGCTGTGCATCAGTGCACTCCATGTCAGATTCATCTTGGCCTGGGTAATTCACCATTTCACTTGATAATCCAGGCATGGTATGTGAAAACAGCTCCATGGAGTAATCAGTAGTATGGCCTGCGTCATCCTTCAATCTTGGTTGGGGTGAAGGACACAAGGAAAGGTGTGGTTCATGAACATGAGCCTCCAATGACGACTCAGTGCTTTTACTTTTTACAACTTCAGAAGAGGAGGCGATAGAGCTGGAGGCTGAGTCAGCAATGTAAGACAAAACTTTTTCCTGATGCTCTGGCGTTAAAAGCGGTTTGCCAACTCCTAGAAAACTAAGCCTTCGAAGCCTTATGGAGCCAGACGATGACGCAGGCTCAACACCTCCTGCATTCGGTCCTATTTTGCTTTTGCCACTACCATCAGATCCACCACCAACACCATCATTACCAGCTGCCAACCCCCGCCCAATTCCACGGCCTCTTCCACCAGCCTTCCTTATTTTTGGTAGAAATGTAGACAAATTCCTACAAACTATATAGTAATGTAAAACAAGGTACAAGGTGTCTATAGGACAGGGGAGATTTAGATTTTCTGCAGACACTTGTGGACACTGGACACTTGGATTGTGTGAGGCCCACTGAATATCACAGCGCTATGTCACAGGCTCGATGCAGCAGGTGTGAAAAAAGTGACTACAGGATAAGGGAGATTTTGAATTTCTGCAGACACTGGACACTTTTGGATTGTGTGAGGCCCAATGAATATCAGAGCGCTATGTCACAGGCTCGATGCAGCAGGTGTGAAAAATGTGACTAAAGGATAAGGGAGATTTTGAATTTCTGCAGACACTTGAGGACACTGGACACTTGGATTGTGTGTGGCCCACTGAATATCACAGTGCTATGTCACAGGCTCGATGGCACAGGTGTGAAAAAGGTGACTACAGGATAAGGGAGATTTTGAATTTCTGGGAGATTTTGAATTTCTGCAGACACTTGTGGACACTGGACACTTGGATTGTGTGAGGCCCACTGAATATCACAGCGCTATGTCACAGGCTCGATGGCACAGGTGTGAAAAAAGTGACTACAGGATAAGGGAGATTTTGAATTTCTGCAGACACTTGTGGACACTGGACACTTGGATTGTGTGAGGCCCACTGAATATCACAGCGCTATGTCACAGGCTCGATGGCACAGGTGTGAAAAAAGTGACTACAGGATAAGGGAGATTTTGAATTTCTGCAGACACTTGTGGACACTGGACACTTTTGGATTGTGTGAGGCCTAATGAATATCAGAGCGCTATGTCACAGGCTCGATTCAGCAGGTGTGAAAAAAGTGACTACAGGATAAGGGAGATTTTGAATTTCTGCAGACACTTGTGGACACTGGTCACTTGGATTGTGTGAGGCCCACTGAATATCACAGTGCTATGTCACAGGCTCGATGGCACAGGTGTGAAAAAAGTGACTAAAGGATAAGGGAGATTTTGAATTTCTGCAGACACTTGTGGACACTGGACACTTGGATTGTGTGAGGCCCACTGAATATCACAGCGCTATGTCACAGGCTCGATGGCACAGGTGTGAAAAAAGTGACTACAGGATAAGGGAGATTTTAAATTTCTGCAGACACTTGTGGACACTGGACACTTGGATTGTGTGAGGCCCACTGAATATCACAGCACTATGTCACAGGCTCGATGGCACAGGTGTGAAAAAAGTGACTACAGGATAAGGGAGATTTTGAATTTCTGGGAGATTTTGAATTTCTGCAGACACTTGTGGACACTGGACACTTGGATTGTCTGAGGCCCACTGAATATCATAGCGCTATGTCACAGGCTCGATGGCACAGGTGTGAAAAAAGTGACTACAGGATAAGGGAGATTTTGAATTTCTGGGAGATTTTGAATTTCTGCAGACACTTGTGGACACTGGACACTTGGATGGTGTGAGGCCCACTGAATATCACAGTGCTATGTCACAGGCTCGATGGCACAGGTGTGAAAAAAGTGACTACAGGATAAGGGAGATTTTGAATTTCTGCAGACACTTGTGGACACTGGACACTTTTGGATTGTGTGAGGCCCAATGAATATCAGAGCGCTATGTCACGGGCTCGATGCAGCAGGTGTGAAAAAAGTGACTACAGGATAAGGGAGATTTTGAATTTCTGCAGACACTGGACACTTTTGGATTGTGTGAGGCCCAATGAATATCAGAGCGCTATGTCACAGGCTCGATGCAGCAGGTGTGAAAAAAGTGACTACAGGATAAGGGAGATTTTGAATTTCTGCAGACACTTGTGGACACTGGACACTTTTGGATTGTGTGAGGCCCACTGAATATCAGAGCGCTATGTCACAGGCTCGATGGCACAGGTGTGAAAAAAGTGAATTGTAGAATTGGGCAGAATAGGAATCTCCCTAGAGTGTAGGTCTGTAAGAACGGAACAAGTCCTCCACTTATCCTTCCACAGTGACACACAGATAGCTTCACTGTGGCTGTGATAACAGCCGTTACATGGTACTGTGTGAGGAGCGTACACCGCTGTATGGTGTGAATAAATGCACGCTCAGTACCTTAGCAGGACATAAAAAAAATTGGGATTGCTTTTAAAAAAGCAGTTTGCAGAGCTGTGGGGAAACAGCAATGCAGCTGTCAGGAAGCCTTAGAAGGCAGCCTAACAACCAACACCGCTGATCCACCACAATATAGGCTCCCCTTGCACTGCACACACAGTGACTGGTATGTTGCACAGGCAAAATCGCTAGCAGCAGAAGCAGTTTTTTGTCTTCTTCCCTGCCTAATGCTCTCCCTACAGAATCAGCAACCTCTCCCTATGCTAAGATCGGCAGAAGTAAGATGGCGGTCGGCGTGCACGCCCTTTTATAACCCCTGTGATGCCCACCAAAGCAAGCCAATCACTTGCATGCCCTTCTGAAAGATGGTGGCGACCCCTGCCTATGTCATCACGTTGCCCACAGTGTCCGTGGATCCTGATTGGCTGAAAAAGAGCGCTAAACAAACTTTTGAAACGCGACTTTGGCGCGTAAGTCGCCGACCTCGTGGCCGACCTCATCCTAGGGTCGGGTTTCGTTTCATGAAACCCGACTTTGCCAAAAGTCGGCGACTTTTGAAATTGTTCGACCCATTTCGCTCAACTCTAGTGGCCACCAAAAAACATCCAGTGGAAGTGTGTTGTGGAGTGTTACCAGCTCATACCAAACATACACATACACAACCCGTTCCCCAGGTCAGAGCTTCGGAGATGTGTGTTGCCTCCAGAACATACGTTGCCAATACCAGCGGGCTCGTTTCTCATCAACCTGACATGCAGGTAGTTGCTGGGGTGAACTCTGGGTCTGGGTGTCCCCGCTGTAGGTCGTTCCCTGATGGGGAGCAGTCTTGAGGGTCCAGAGACCCCTCATTAAGGGGAGGGTACTGTCATGATCCATGCAGGATCAGGACTGATATAAAGCATAGGTAACCTTTTTTTTTCCTAAGCTGTGCTTAGGTTTGACTTTTGCCCCGGTGGTGGTGAGCGTCATTGCACTCTTGTTTCTTTAGTTAAGTGCACATGATTATAATGCAGGTGTGATTGCTGGCTCTGCTATAAAAGAGTCACAGGTGTTGCAATCAGAGTTGGTGATAGTGTTCATTTCAACCATCCTTGGTGGAGGAAGGATCTAGAGAGAGGTCCTGGCAGCTCAGTCAGAGCCCTGGTGTGAAAAGAGTCATAGGGGATTTCCTGGTAGCTCTGACAGAGCTTGGTGGCAGCGATTCAGGAGGAGAGCTGCATGCTGGTGGTAGACTCTGTTGCCAAGAGCAAGTGCAACAGAGTAAAGCTAAGTTGTGTTTCCCCGTTTGTGATTTCTCCTTAGTGTGTATTAGTACAGTGGTGGGGCCAATGCCTGCGCCACCCAGCTCCCTAGCAAGGGATAGGTGTAGGGTGTGCTAGGGCGACAGGTTCCTGATCGGCGCCCGGTGAGGAACTGGCATAGGGAACGTTAGGAGCGTTAGGGACACTGACTCAGGGGAGTGCAGGAGGTCTCCACGTCCCCTTTCCCTATCGCAGGGCCCACCGTTGTAACTGTTTCCCTATCCCTTGTCTTGTTGTTTTAGTTACCGGCCTGCGAGCCATGTCACACAGGACTGGTCCACGTGACAGCCGCATTCATTGAAGGACAAAGTGACATTTTTACTCCAACAGCACTTTATTTCAGTTCAATGTCTGCCCTTGGATAATACTAATGCAAGCCGACGGCCAATCAGAGGCCAGCAGCTGACTTCGGCATGCTGGCACATGACAGCAGAGGTGTATCCAGTTTTCTGGCACCCGGGGCAAGGACTCAGTTCGGCGAAACCCCCCCACCCAAGAACATATGGGATGTGTACACTTAGTCACGTGTTGACGAGCTGCTCTTCCTAATTTAACGTTCAGTGAAAAACAGAAACCGGAAGAGAGGCCATGTGATGACTGCTGGAACCTGCAGAACTGAATCTTTACAGTGAGAATATTACTCGCTATTAGGACTGTGACATGCTAAAGGCCTTCATTTTATAATTAAAAGGGTTCGTCCAGGTTGGAGATGAAAGTCGTCAGTAGCTATAGGTGACTGGAGCTTCTAAATTCTCACAGCGCACGCACTGCACACTTTTAGGATTCTCCCTTGCACAAGTATGTGATTTCTATACTTCTGGCCACATCCCATCTAGACGAGTCCGGCTTCGCTCAATTCATTTTCAGTCGGCACTTGACTATATGTAAGCAAATTGCCTGCACAAGAGAATCCTGACAGCGTGCAGTGCGCACTGTGAGAATTCTGAAGTCTGTAGTCACGTAGAATGACTGCAGACTCAGCACAAACTTGGACAACCCCTTTAATGCTCCTAAGAAATAAAAATATGAGAATTAGTCGGTATCACAAAAAAAAATTTTACATTCAGGTACCTTATAGATGATGTTGTCTCTGGAGTTGTTCTCTTTCCTTTCTTCTTCATGTTGTCCAGATGCCATGATGAGTTTTCTCATCCACAGCTGTCTCTGCAGACTTCCATCTTCTCCGATCTCCTGCAGCACATCCTCTCACAAAGCCCCTGAATAAATAATTGGCCGGTACACTAAATACCCCCATCACAGTAAATCTTCCCCAGGTCCGCTCCAGTAAGTCTCCCACACACAGTAAACATCCCCCCAGGCAGTAAATACCCTCCATGCAGTAAATACCTCCCCCCACAGTAAGGGTATGTGCACACGGCGCGGATTCTGGTGCGGTTCCGCAGTGGATTTGACCCTGCGGATCTGCAGCAGATTCTCCTGTGGTGTACAGTACCATTACATTCAATGTAAAATCAAAAACGCTGTGCACATACAGCGGATTGAAATCCGCAGCATGTCAATTCTTTGTGCGGATTCCGCAGCATTTTTACACCTACTCCGTTATAGGAATCCGCAGGTGTAAAAACGCAGGTGAAATTCTCACAAAATCTGCAGAAAAGCTGCAGGAAATCTGCTCTAAATGTGCAGGTAAAACGCAGGTCATTTTACCTGCAGATTTAGCAAAATGTGTGCGGAAAAATCCGCAGCAGAATCCACAGCATGTGCACATACCCTAAATGCTTCACACAGAGTAAATTCTTCCCCCACACACAGTAAATACCTCCCCCAAACACAAACACAGCAAATACCTCACCCACACAGTAAATACCTCCCCCACACAATAAATACACCCACACAGTAATTACACCCACACAGTAAATACCTCACCCGCATAGTAAATACCTCATCCACACAACAAATACACCCACACAATAAATACCTTACCTACACATTAAATTCCACACCACACAATAAATACACCCACACAGTAAATTCCACACCCACACAGTAAATACCTCACCCACACAGTAAATACCTCACCCACACATTACACCCACACAGTAAATTCCACACCCACACAGTAAATACCTCACCCACACATTACACCCACACAGTAAATACCTCACCCACACAGTAAATTCCACACCCACACAGTAAATACCTCACCCATTAAATACCTCACCCACACAGTAAATACCTCATCCACACAATAAATACACCCACACAGTAAATTCCACACCCACACAATAAATACACCCACACAGTAAATTCCACACCCACACAACTAATACACCCACACAGTAAATTCCACACCCACACAATAAATACCTCCCCCACACAATAAATACACCCACACAGTAATTACACCCACACAGTAAATACCTCACCCACACAGTAAATACCTCATCCACACAACAAATACACCCACACAATAAATACCTTACCTACACATTAAATTCCACACCACACAATAAATACACCCACACAGTAAATTCCACACCCACACAGTAAATACCTCACCCACACAGTAAATACCTCACCCACACATTACACCCACACAGTAAATTCCACACCCACACAGTAAATACCTCACCCACACATTACACCCACACAGTAAATACCTCACCCACACAGTAAATTCCACACCCACACAGTAAATACCTCACCCATTAAATACCTCACCCACACAGTAAATACCTCATCCACACAATAAATACACCCACACAGTAAATTCCACACCCACACAATAAATACACCCACACAGTAAATTCCACACCCACACAACTAATACACCCACACAGTAAATTCCACACCCACACAATAAATACCTCACCCACACAGTAAATACCACACCCACACAGTAAATACCTCACCCAGTGATTACACCCACACAGTAAATACCTCACCCACACAGTAAATACACCCACACATTAAATACCTCACCCATACAGTAAATACCTCCCTCCCATGACAGTAAATGCCCTCACACACACAATAAATATACCCCACACCCACAGTAATCACGCCCACACAGTAAATGCCACACACAGTAATCACACCCACCCCCTAATTTTACGTGTCTTCAGCTCTACTAACATGGAGTACTTACAACCAATGTGCGCCGGCAAGTGACGTCGGCAGTAGAGATGAGCGACTCTGCCTTTTTCGGGTCGAGTCGGGTTTCATGAAACCCGAATTTCGCAAAAGTCGGGTCGAACGCAATCAGCCGATTACCGTGAAAAGTCGAAGGCTGACTGAAACACGAAACTCAATGCAAGTTAATGGGGAAGAAAAGTCGGCAGTGAGTGGAGGACAGGAAACACACCTACAGTGCCCATTTTAATGCCAAAAACATCAATTCTTATTACTTAAGCTTGTCAACCTGAATTTACTTTATAATAATAGTTAGGCAATGAAAACTGGGTGTTATTTGGCTAAAGTTGTGGGGGGGTAGGGCTGGCTCCAGATTTTCGTGGGCCCAGGGCCAAAGAGTGTCACTGGGCTTCTTTAACACATGCCACAATTCATGATCCTCTGATATGGCATAGAAATAGCATTATAGTACAATGAAAAATACTTCACTTCTTACATCACATGACTGATATCCATTTTAAATTCTCCAATAGCTCCAAAAACGGACAGTATATTACTCCATACAGTATTATGGCCACCGCATAGTGCGCCATACAGAGTAATGAGGCCCATATATTTCTCCATACAGAATCATTGGTCCCATATAATGATCGATACAGTATATGATGAGCTCCACATAATGCTACAGTATGTGTTGGTCCCCATGGATGAAGCTCCACTGTGTTATGGGCCCAAATAATGCTCCATATATAATGGGCCCCATTTCTAATGCTCCAGTGTATAATGGGCCCTGTAAATGCTGCTCCAGTGTCTGATGTCCCCCATTTGGAAAGCTCCAGCATATGATGGGCCTCACGGATGATGCTCTAGTGTACGATTGGTCCAAATAATGCTCCATATATAATCTGCCCAATTTACAATGCTCCATTGTATGATGGGCCCCATGGATGATGCTCCAGTGTCTTATGGGCCCAAATAATGCTCCACATATAATGGGCCCCATTTCTAATGCTCCAGTGTATGGTGGGCCCCATATATCATTCTCCAGAGTATAGTGCTCCCCAAAAATTGCTCCCCACCTTTAAAACAATTAAATAAGTCTCCTCGCTAGGGAATCCCAGTACTCTGGACTCCTCGTCATCCCCATCTTCCTTCTCTCTGCACTTGGACTGTTTAGGCAGAGGGCGTACAGACATGATGTCATCGCGCTCTCTGACCAGAATGTCACTGTCAGGAAACGCGGAAGACGTCATGGCGGTGGAGCAGGGAGAGGTAAGTATTTCAACTTTGCAAGTGCTGTGATCCTGAGCAAGCAGGGGGGGCCCACTCGTTGGCGACGGCACTGGCACAGGGCCCCTCATAGTACGGTGGTGTGTTTGACGGCGGTGTGTCTCCGCTCCCACCAGCAAAGACACTTTTGCGTACTATGAGGGGCCCTGTGCCAGTGCCGTCGCCCATGAGTATGCCCCCCCCACCTGCTCAAGGAACCTGCACTTTCATCTGCACCTTCCTCTTTGTCACCGTGTATGGTGGTATAGTATGCGAGAAGGGGCACCTGAGTTTCATCAGGGTCAGATTCTGGTTCAGTACACTGCGAGGACAATGTAGTGCTCTGAGTGAATGTACCAGCAGAAAAATCTAGCAGTGGCTGTGCATCAGTGCACTCCATGTCAGATTCATCTTGGACTGGGGAATTCACGATTTGACTTGATAACCCAGGCATGGTATGTGAAAAGAGCTCCATGGAGTAATCTGTAGTGTGGCCTGCTGCATCCTTCACTTTTGGTAGGGGTGAAGGACACAAGGAAAGGTGTTGTTCCTGACCAGGAGCCTCCACTGACGACTCAGTGCTTTTATTTTTTGAAACTTCAGAAGAGGAGGCTGTGTCAGCAATGTAAGCCAAAACTTGTTCCTGAAGCTCTGACTTTAAAAGCGGTTTACCTACTCCCATAAAAGGGAGCCTTCGAGGCCTTGTGGAGCCAGACGATGACGCAGGCTCAACACCTCCTGCCTTAGGTGCTATTGTGCTTTTGCCACTACCAGCAGATGCACCACCACCACCATCAGTACCAGCTGGCAACCCCCGCCCACTTCCACGGCCTCTTCCACCATACTTCCTCATTTTTGGAAAAATGTGCCCAAAATACCACCAGCTATATGGTAATGTAAAACAAGGTACAAGGTGTATATAGTATTGGGGAGAATTTGAATCTCCCTAGAGATTTTAGGAGGCTGACAATGACGCTCTCAGTCCAAGTATGGCAGCAGGCAGCCTAATAAGCAGGACTGCTGCACACAAAAGTGTGGAAAAATGAACGCTTGGTAACTGTGCTGTGCAGAAAAGAGGAAGAAAAGTATTTCTGCTTTTAAAAAAGAAGTTTGCACAGCAGTGTGCAAACAGCAATGCAGCTATCAGGGAGCCTTATAAGGCAGCCTAATAACCAACAGAGCTGATGCACAAAAATATATCCTCCCCTGGTCACTGCACACAAACTGATGTGTTGTACAGTGAAAATCGCTACCAGAAGAAGCAGTTTTTTTTTTCTTCTTCCCTGCCTAATGCTCTCCCTTATTCAGAATCAGCAGCAGCAACCTCTCCCTATGCTAAGATCGGCAGAAGTAAGATGGCGGTCGGCGTGCACGCCCTTTTATAGCCCCTGTGACGCCACACAAAGCAAGCCAATCACTTGCATGCCCTTCTCAAAGATGGTGGTGACCGCTGCCCATGTCATCGCGTTGCCCACAGTGTGCGTCTTCCATCATTGGCTGAAAAAGGGCGCTGGAAGCATCATTTGAACACGACTTTGGCGCTCTGGTCGCCGACCTCACGCTATGGTCGGGTTTCATTTCATGAAACCAGACTTTAGCGAACGTCGGCGACTTATGAATTTGACCGACCCGTTTCACTCAACTCTAGTCGGCAGCGTGAACACATGACCTGATCACGTTGCTGTTGTCATCTGAAAGATGCGAGTACAATTGAATACTGGTTGCCGGCTGTCAGCTTGAGAGCTGGCACAGAGAACTGCCGACTCCCAGTCCAGGGGGCGGCAGTTCATTCGATATCAAACGCTGTTGTCGGTGGCCTCCTGGACCAGGCAGGGATAGCCATGGGGTCTACAGTGCCTGCATGAAGCAGCCTCAGGGGCCACATGGGGACCGTGTGTTTGAGACCCTTGATCTAAGTTATAGCATCACTTCTATTATAGTACAATGGAGCAGCAGCAGAACGTGATATTTGGATGTGCTCCAAGGACAAAGTGGTCATGTAGTCTGTGTAAGTGCTAGTGGCTTGCATCTACTTAAAAATACACAGTGTTTTTCACAGTATTTTATTCATGGCCTTTTTACAGTGTTTTTTGCTCTGTCAAATATGCTGCAGTCTGTAAATGGATTTTCCAGATTTAAAATGCAAGGTTGTGAGTGCATTGGCAAAAACAAATACGCCTATATTCATCCACCTTCACTCCAGCGCCGACTCTCCACATCTGCAGTAGTTTTTGTTGGCAGGCTCAATATTCACATAGTGATAACTACTGTGCATGTGAACTTCTGTATTACTGAGATCAGTGGTCTTGTGTGGTCTACAGGCTCCCATACAAAAATTGACCAAACCTGTCAATTTTGGCAGGATTGGCCAAAAGTTTAAAGTTTATGGGACCTCCCAAATCTCAAATGAAATTTGATAGAGAGATGAATCCGGCCTGTTGAATTTCTAATGGCCATTTTTTTTTCATTGGGAGAAGCTGTAACGGATGAGGAGGCCGTAGATTAGATGAGAAAAATGGGGATCCTGGCTAGGTGTGTGCATTATTACCTTAGCGATACACCTCTGCAGACCGCATGCTCCTGCTTGACATAGGTACTGATGAAGTAATGAAAAGATGAAAAAGCAGCACAAACAAAATAAGAAAAAAGTGGGTGCGTGCTTCCAGGCATATACCAAACCTTCAAACTATCCATCAAAAATTGAAAGCAGCACGCCTTGGAAAATTCAGCATGATGATGTTTATTCAGCCCATCAGGCTTTGTGCCCATACAGTGCGACGTTTCGGTCCAGGAAGGGTGCGGACCTTTCTCAAGCACTGATGAAGTAGAGATGAATGAGGGAGACAAGAGTGCATAAATAAACTTTTCTTCTCGTATATATGAAACGTATGCATTTTAGATAGCAGGTATGACACTTTAAGAATACATCTTCTGCACAATGCAGAGG
This sequence comes from Dendrobates tinctorius, assembly GCF_039654945.1. Lineage (NCBI taxonomy): Eukaryota > Metazoa > Chordata > Amphibia > Anura > Dendrobatidae > Dendrobates > Dendrobates tinctorius. The sequence continues at coordinate 15,542,851 of NW_027361724.1, forward strand.
CAAGAACTTAATGGTTACATGTGGCAGCACATTTCTTCCATTACATGTTAGGGTACCGTTACACTTAGCGATGCACCAGCGATCCCGACAACGATATGGATCGCTGGTGCATCGCTAAGTGGTCGCTAGTGAGCTGCCACACAGGCAGATCTCACCAGCGACATCACAGGGGTCGGGGGTCGCTACTTACCTGTCAGACGAGGCGATCCTGACGTCCTCCCGCCCGCGTCCACACGTCGCTCGTCGGCGCCACGGGAGGCCCAGCAGGAAGCTAACGACGAGAAATGATCCAGGACCTTCTCGCGCGACCAGCGATGAGCAGCGGGGGAGCCGGTCGGAGGTAAGTATCAGACACAGCGATATCGCTAGCAATATCGCTGTAACGTCACAAAATCGGTGACGTTACAGCGATATTGCTAGCGATATCGCTATATGTAACGGAGGCTTTATAGTCAACAAACAAATCACAATGAGAACATCCATCTTCCCTTGAGTAGGCTGCACGCTCTGGGGTTTGTAACTGCAATCATTCTCAATTATAAGTTGATCTGGGCCATACACCCTACAGCTATATGCAAATATCTGTAAACCATTATCACAGTTATAATGGAGAGTCGAATGTAAAACAGAGGCAGCTCCTGTACATCTACTGTGCTCCACCATAACTGGGATGTACAATTTTGGTAGTTTACTTTAAAGGGGTTCTTTGGTTAAAACAAGTTATCACCAATCCATGGGCTCTATAGGATAGGTGATCGCTTAGGTTCATCCATTAGAAACTGCACCGGATAGTTCAGCAGGGACACCTAGCAGCTTCAGACTGGGGGTAGCAGAGCACCCTTCGTGGAACCCTGCTTCGTAACACGAGATGTGCTGGGAGGTGGGTGGAGTTAGTATAAAAAGAATGGGAAAGATAGAATTACAGGTCAGTCTCCCAGAGGGGAGTCGAGGTCAGTCCCTTAGGGGGCCGTCGGAGAGAGTTAGGACAGGCTGACAGAAGGTCAGTCGGGACGGAAGCCACTCAGACAGGAGTGAGGGTCCCTGGAAGAAAGAAGGAGAGAGAGACGTAGAACTGTAACCTGCATTTCCATAAGAGAGAGAAAGACAAGTACGGAACAAAGTGGAAGGAGAACAGAGAGGAGGAGTGGGTTGGATAGGAACCCTGCCTATAGGTTCTCAGCGCACGGCCGGGGCCCGGTCCCCGAGGTTGTATGGACACTTATGGTTCTGCAGCAGACACCGGTGGAGGAGTTGGCTGTAAATGCACTACTCCCATCCAAGACTTGGGACACAACAGCGAAACGGATAGAGAGCCGGGATTCAGGAGAAGGGAGTCCCCGAAGCAGGCTACAGCTGTCTGTCATACAAGTGAGAGAGTTGTTAGGAACATCTGACAGGAGGAACTTCAGAGAACTACGGTGCTAGAGCTCTTCACACCAATAGGCGCTATAGAGGAGTCGTTCAGCAAAGGCACATGTTGGAGGGGTGCTGGCGGGGAGAGCCCTATCTTGCCTGGAGGTTGGCTGGGCCTCTGTCCCGGAGGACACGGTACCGAAGCGGGCACTTGTGTGCACTACGAACTGTGAGTAAAGCTTTGAAACTGCAAGCCCTGGTGTCCTCCATTCATTCCCGCATCAGCACCGCTACATTGGGGTATCAACATCTACACCATTCTGTGCCCCTACTCCTGCATCACACCTATACACTGCCCTGGGACTACAGCTCCACCTGTGGGGAGCTACACCATCTTAGTTGCATCACACCATCAGTCCCAGTGGATCTGCAAGCAACGTTGGCTTACCATCTTACTTGCCAAATACCACGGGTGGCGTCACGAACTTTATATTACATCCAAACACCACCACCATTGATATTGGGGCCCAGGGCCACCGACCGGGTCACCGCTGCTGTGACACATCATCCCCCTGACACCGGCCCGGTAGGGAGTACCCCACAGCCCTGGGTGAAGCCAGCGGACGCGACCCATCTCCTCTATAGCGCCTTTAAGTGTGAAGTACTCCTAGTACTGAGTTACACTGGAGTGCCTCCTGACAGACGTTCCCAAGAACTCTACTTGTACGGCAGACAGCTGTAGCCTGCTTCGGGGACTCCTTACTCCTGAGTCCCGGCTCTCTATCCAAGTTGCTGTTGTGCCCCCAAGTTTTAGATGGGAGTAGTGCATTTACAGCCCACTACTCCACTGGTGTCTGCTGCAGAACCATTAGTGTCCGTACAACCTCGGGGACCGGGCCCCGGCCTTGCGCTTAGAACTTCTAGGCAGGGTTCTTCCTCTAACCCACATCCTCTGTGTTCCCTTTTACTCCTACGTTCCGTACTTGTCTTTCTTTCTTATGGAAGATCAGGTTTCAGTTCAATGTCTTTCTCTTTCTTTCCTTTCCCGTGCCAGCAGATCCAGGTCACTGAGGTCTGCTGCACCACCTCCTTCCTCGATCCCTCTCTCAGGGATCTTTTTTCCTCACTCCTTTCTGAGTGGCTTCCTCTCTCAGACTGACCTCCTGACTGACTGACTGAAATTCTAAACATTCCCGCTCTTTTATGTATTCTCAACTCCACCCGCCTCCCAGCACGTTTCGTGTTCCAAGCAGATAGCCACCATAGGTGCTCTGCTACACTCCAAGCCGCAATGTGACTTTGCTTAACTACTCTGTTGTGTGGGGTGCGAGTGTTGGAGCGTGGTCAGGAACCTCCAACTTACCTGGATGGTGGGGAACCACATCACAGCTGCACCACACCATCAGTCCCAGAGGATCTGCATGCAGCGTCGGCTTAACATCTCCCTTGCTGAACACCACAGGTGGCGTCACGAATCATCAATAGACTTTAATCCCCTTTTACAATGGAGCCCCAGAGCCATGGACCGGGTCACAGCTGCCGTGACATCTCCCATTGAAGCCCACGGGCCTGGCTCCAAGTACCCCACGGCCCTGGCGGGCGCTCCACTCGTCTCCACAGCAGGAAGCCCAGCAGGAAGCTGACGACAAGAAATGGTTCAGGATGTTCTCGAGCGATCAGCGACAGACAGCGGGGGAGCCGGTCTGAGGTATCACACATAGCGATATCGCTAGCAATATCGCTGCTGCATCACAAAACCAGTGACGTTTTAGCGATATTGCTAGCGATATCGCTCAGTGTGACCGGGCCTTTACACAGTGAAATCACTATATAAGGCCAGAGAAACATGACTAAGATAGAAGACGAAATTGTGTACCTATACTTATACGTGTAGTGTTGTAATACCTGCATAAGTGGAGATGCCCATGCAGCGTTGTGAATTTTCCAGGAGTGCTGTGTCTTTGTGCGAGCGGACCAGGTGAAGACCACCCCATATACAGGAAGTGTTAGGGGCAGGCCCAAGGGAGATGGAACCACAACGGCCGGAGCCAAAGGGGCGACTTAGGGCAAGATAGGAGAGATAAGGTAGAAGGCTGAGGTGAGGACGGAGTGTAGATCAGAGCCAGAAGGTACCAAAAGGAGAGGGCTACGGGAGGCTAGACAGACCGGGAGAGCGAGGGCTGGCAGGAACCTGATGCTGAACGAGAGGAAGGACACAATGAGAATGGAGGGCACAGGACTGGCAGACCAGACACGGCAGGGTCACAGGACTGACAGACAAGGCAGAGATGCTGGACAGGCACGGCAGAGACACAGGGCTGACTGATAATGGCAGGGATGCCGGACAGACAGACAGGGCAAAGACACAGGACAGACTGGCAAAGGCTGAGATGCCAGATGGACAGACAGGGCAGCGGCACAGGGCAGCGGCACAGGGCAGGCTGGCAATGGCAGAGATGCCGGGGGGGCCGGCAGAGCAGGGACACAGGACAGGCTGACAATGACTGGGATGCCCGGGCAGACAGACAGGGCAGAGAGACAGGGCAGGCTGGCAATGGCAGAGATAAGGGACCTGAGGGCAAGGAGTGACGCTGAGCAAAGAATGCCAGTGCCACCACGAAGACAACAGGCATCTTACCTGCGGAGATGCCAGACAGAAATACCCAGTGGGCGCCGCCATGATGGGGCAGGACCACCGAATCACGGCCCCCCAGGATGCCCAGCGGCGGGGAAAGTGCAAGCGCGCATGCGCGAAGCACCAACGTGCCGTGACCCCCAGAAGGCAGACGGGGAGCGTCAAGGGATCGGGTCGGGGATGCGCCAGGGGGTGGAGCCAGACTGGTAAGAGCCTGCGGCTGTGACAAATAACACATATTACCATCATACAGCAACCAAATAATACCACATACAAGGAAACATACTGCCACACCATAACTAGATGACATATTCCAACACATAGTGACCCAATAATACCAAATAGAAGGGACAAATAGTGCCACACCATGAGCAGACCACAAATTACTACCACAGTTACCGAATACTACAATACTGATCATGAATACAAACCACAAAACTAACAACACTGTTATTATCACCAGTGACATTATACACAAGAGCTCTGTATATAGCATCAGTGTACAGGTAATACAGTGATCACCAGTGGCATTATACAGAGGAGCTCTGTATATAATGTATAGTGTACAGATAATGCAGTGATCACCAGTGACATTATACACAGGAGTGCTGTATATAGTGTCAGTGTAAAGGTAATACAGTGATCATCAGTGATATTATACACAGGAGCTCTGTACACAGTATATAGTGTATACTGTGCATGTACATGTAAAATACTGACACACCAGTGACATCTGTAGCTCAAGTCCTTCATCTTCTCTTTTCTTCTTTGTCCAGCACAGACCACCATCAATTCTTCCATCCAGGACTTGTTTCTGCAAAAAATAACATAGTCATCAATAGCTGATCATTTCCAGAGCACATTACCCACTTTTTCCCTGACTTCTACACTATGTCAGATGAAGAAAGAAAGCGACGTAGTACCTCCCTGCACAGTAATAGGACCTCCCTTTTGTTCCCTCCATGGAAAACAGTTTCCTAAAATGTAAATTATATTACAGTAGTAATAATGTCCCTAATTGGACCCTAAAGAAATTATGTTTCCCACTTGTGTCACAGGTTTGTCAGGTCTTTGCGTCTAGCTCAAGCACCTTCTTTATTTTTTGCATCTCTGTTATGGAGCGATATCCTTTTCCTTATAGGACCCATTAGTTACCTCCACCTTCTGCTGCTAATCACACACCTGTGCTGAAGGTTTAAATACATTCAATTGCTGCAGCATGGTGCGGGTGTTAGCTCATACTTGCCTCAGTCTTGTTGGAAATCCTTGGAGGGTTGCTGGTGTGACATTGCGGTGGTCTTTTCAAGCTAAATGTTTTCCCACATCCGTCTACCCTCTCTGTCTTTAGTTTTAGTGGGAACTGACTATTGTCTTCAGCGGGCACGTCACATCGACGCACGGGGACGCATCCGCATACAACGCATGTCCCTGCATTCACAATTTTAAATATAGGTACTCAAGACGCATGCGGATCTTAAGGAAAGACTAATGTGAAGCCGGCCTAAGGGACCTTTTTAAATGCTTAAGAAGCCTTTGCAGGTGTTCTTTGTTAATTATTCTAATTTACTGAGATAATGACTTTTGGATTTTCATTGGCTGAAAGCCACAAACATTAAGGGTATGTGCACACGTAGTGAAATCTGCTGCGTTTCTGCAGCGGTTTTGGCTCTGCAGAAACGCAGCAGATTCTGCTGCATTGTACAGTACCTTTATTTCCAATGGAAAAAAAAAAGCTGTGCACATGCTGCGTTTTTTTCCGCGCGGTTTTCAAAACGCAGCATGTCAATTGTTTGGTGCAGAAACGCTGCAGTTTTACACCTCATCTTTTACACCTCATCAGTTTTACACCTCACTTTTACACCTCACCCCTTCATCCATTATGAGGTGTAAAACCGCAGGGCAAAACCGCAGGCAAAACCGCAGATAAACCGCAGGACTTTGTCCTGCGGATTTACCTGCGGTTTTCTCTACAAAATCCGCAGAGCCAAAAAACTATGTGTGCACATACCCTAACAGAAATAAACACTTGAAATAGATCACTGTTTGTACTATATATACTGTATATAGAGTTTCACTTTTTGCATTGAAGAGCTGAAATAAATTAACTTTTTGATGATATTCTAATTTAGTGAGAAGCACTTGTATATATCCATCCTGCCCCCCCTTTCCTGGTATGCATGGTCCCCTCGCTCCCATTTCCTGGTATGCATGGTCCTCTCACCCCCCTTTACTGGTATGCATGGTCCTCTCACCCCCCCATCCTGATACACCCTATCCTGGTATGCATGGTCCCCTCACCCCCCTATCCTGGTATGCATGGTCTTCTCACCCCACCATCCTGGTATGCATGGTCCCCGTACCCCCCTATCCTGGTATGCATGGTCCCCTCACCACCCTATCCTGGTATGCATGGTCCCCTCGCCTCCCTATCCTGGTATGCATGGTCCTCTCATCTTGCCATTGTGGTATGCATGGTCCACGTACCCCCCTATCCTGGTATGCATGAACCCCTCACCCCCCTTTCCTGGTATGCATGGTCCTCTCACCCCCCTATCCTGGTATGCATGGTCCTCTCGCCCCCCCCCTATCCTGGTATGCATGGTCCTCTCGCCCCCCCCTATCCTGGTATGCATGGTCCTCTCACCCCCCTTTCCTGATACACCCTATCCTGGTATGCATGGTCCCCTGGTATGCATGGTCCTCTCACCCCACCATCCTGGTATGCATGGTCCCCGTACCCCCCTATCCTGGTATGCATGGTCCTCTCATCTTGCCATTGTGGTATGCATGGTCCACGTACCCCCCTATCCTGGTATGCATGAACCCCTCACCCCCCTTTCCTGGTATGCATGGTCCTCTCACCCCCCTATCCTGGTATGCATGGTCCTCTCGCCCCCCCCCTATCCTGGTATGCATGGTCCTCTCGCCCCCCCTATCCTGGTATGCATGGTCCTCTCACCCCCCCATCCTGATACACCCTATCCTGGTATGCATGGTCCCCTCACCCCCCTATCCTGGTATGCATGGTCCTCTCACCCCACCATCCTGGTATGCATGGTCCCCGTACCCCCCTATCCTGGTATGCATGGTCCCCTCACCACCCTATCCTGGTATGCATGGTCCCCTCGCCTCCCTATCCTGGTATGCATGGTCCTCTCATCTTGCCATTGTGGTATGCATGGTCCACGTACCCCCCTATCCTGGTATGCATGAACCCCTCACCCCCCTTTCCTGGTATGCATGGTCCTCTCACCCCCCTATCCTGGTGTGCATGGTCCTCTCGCCCCCCCCCTATCCTGGTATGCATGGTCCTCTCGCCCCCCCCTATCCTGGTATGCATGGTCCTCTCACCCCCCTTTCCTGGTATGTATGGTCCTCTAGCCCCCCTATCCTGGTATGTATGGTCCTCTCACCCCCCTATCCTGGTATGCATGGTACCCCTCATCTCCTAATCCTGGTATGAATGGTCCCCTCACCTCCCAATCCTGGTACACATGGTCCCCTCACCCCCCAATCCTAGAATGCATGGTCCTTTCGCCCAATATCCTGTTATGTATGGTCCTCTCACCCACCCTATCCTGGTATGCATGGTCCCCCTCACCCCCCCATCCTGGTATGCATGGTCCCCCTCACACCCCCTATCCTGGTATGCATGGTCCCCTCACCCCTATCCTGGTATGCATGGTTCCCTCACCCCCCCTTTCCTGGTATGCATGGTCCCCCTCACCCCCCCTTTCCTGGTATGCATGGTCCCCTCACCCCCCCACTCTTTCCTGTTATGCATGGTCCCCTCATCCCCCTTTCATGGTATGCATGGTCCTCTCACCCCCTCTCCTGGTATGCATGGTTCCCTCGCCCCCCTTTCCTGGTATGCACGGTCCCCCTCACCCCTATTAACAGCACACATGCAAAAAAAATTATACTCACCTTTCTTCCCTGTGTCCAGCGCTGTCACATTCTGCTGGAGGTTGGGGGAGGAGTGCGGCGCTGGGGTACGCGCATGCCCATACCGCGCGGTCCGGCACCATATTGCTGAAGACACACTGCAAATGTGTCTTCAGTAAAATGGCGCCGGATAGCGCTATGCGCATGCGCGATACGTGCACTCCAGCCCCGTTCTCCGGCTGAAGAGAAGCGCCGAGGCAATGCTCCTCCCAGTCAGGTAAGTATGCAAGTATGGCACCGAAAATCGCGGTATGCAGTGTGTACGGTACTGCCATCTCCGGCGCAATACACACTCCTCACCGCTTGATGCCTCATTCTGTCTTGAGCCAGACTGCGCAGGCGCATCACACTTGCGCAGTCCATAAAGGCAGAGTGACGCTCCCACTGTTATATTATAGATTATTTATATACTAGCTGAAGAGCCCAGCGTTGCCTGGGCATAGTAACCAAGTGTGGTTAGTTATAACAAATTATAATGATTATATTGCACATAAAAACATTTCACATCATATAGTCAACACTACAGATTTGCAACACAAATTAACTAAACAATTACCTAAGTATTAATAGTATTTTATTTTCAACTCATTCAAGAGCCTTTTAATAAACAACATTTTTGGTTTTTGGTTTTTCCTTTCGGTGCAAAGATGAACAGATTTTTGGCAGTTCCAACTCTTGAACAGATCACGTAAATTTGAACATGAGAAAAGCATAGAGATTGCAAATCGATCCCTACTACTTTCAAGGACTGTCCCTGAGCATTGTTAATGGACATTGCAAATAGCAGTTGAACTGGAAACTGGAGGCGTTTAAAATCAAAAAAACAAATCAGATGGAATGAGTGGAATTCTTGGAATGAAAACGTTCTCTCCTTTGGCACATCCTGTTTCTGAGCTGTGTATCTAACCCTATCCTGTGTGATAATGTCTGCTGAGCTGTGTACCTAATCCTCTCCTGTGTGATACTTTCTGCTGAACTGTGTATCTAATCCTATCGTGTGTTACTGACTACTCAGCCATGTATCTAATCCTATCCTGTGTGATACTGACTGCTGAGCAGTGTATCTAATCCTATCCTGTGTGATACCGTATGCTGAGCTGTATATCTAACCATATCCTGTGTGATACTGACTGCTGAGCTGTGCATCTAATCCTATCCTGTGTGATACCATCTGCTGAGCCCTGTATCTAACCCTATCCTGTGTGATACTGACTGCTGAGCCGTGTATCTAATCCTATCATGTGTGTTACTGACTGCTGAGCTGTTTATCTAATCCTATCCTGTGTGATACTGACTGCTGAGCCGTGTATCTAATCCTATTCTGTGTGATACTGTCTGCTGAGCCATGTATCTAATACTATTCTGTGTGATACTGTGTGCTGAGCTGTGTATCTAATCCTATCCTGTGTGATACTGTCTGCTGAGCTGTGTATCTAATTCTATCCTGTGTGATAATGACTGCTGAACTGTGTATCTAATCCTATCCTGTGTGATACTAACTGCTGAGCTATGTGTCTAATCCTCTCCTGTGTGATACTGGACTGCTGAGCCATGTATCTAATCCTATCCTGTGTGATACTAGGTTCCCCCTGCGGTCTGTGTCAGAGGGTGGTCTGTGTTGGAACGGTAATAAATTGCGTTATTTCCAGCTTTACAGAAGGACGATAACGCCATAGAAATGATAAGAATAATAGGCCTCAGTTACCACAACTGTCTAAAAAGAAAACTGTTGCTGATAGCAACCAATCACAGCTCAGCTTTCATCTTTTAAACAGCTCTGGGACAGTGTGGCGAGTTTTGAGTGGCAACTTTTGTGTTTCGACTTTTATGTGGCGAGGTTGGTGTATGTGTGGTGAAATGTGTGCTGAGGGTGATATATGTGTTGAAGCACGTGGTAGTGTGTGGCGCATTTTGTGTGTGTTCATATCTCCATGTGTGGTGAGTATCCCATGTCAGGGCCCCACCTTAGCAACTGTACGGTATATACTCTTTGGCGCCATCGCTCTCATTCTTTAAGTCCCCCTTGTTCACATCTGGCAGCTGTCAATTTGCCTCCAACACTTTTCACTTTTTCCCCATTATTTAGATAGGGGCAAAATTGTTTGGTGAATTGGAACGCGCAGGGTTAAAATTTCGCCTAACAACCTAGCCTATGACGCTCTCGGGGTCCAGACGTGTGTAGCTGGACCCCGAGCTGTAGCTGCGACGGTGCAGATGCCAATCCCAGACATACACACATACATTCAAACATACACACACACACATTGAGCTTTATACGTATATTAGATACACACACACACATTTAATACACGTGCACATATACACATATCTATATATACACACATACAGTACTTAAAGATATATACACACACACTATATTTATACATACACACATTATATTTATATATACACACACGCACACACATTTAATACACATGCACATATTTATATATACACATACAGTACTTAAATATATACACACACACTATATTTATATATACACACACACATACATTATATTTATATATACACACACATTTATATATATATATACACACACACTATATTTATATATACACACACACATATTTATATATACACACACATACATTATATTTATATATACACACACATTTATATATATATACACGCACTGCTCAAAAAATAAAGGGGATAACTTAAACAACAGAATATAACTCCAAGTAAATCAAACTTCTTTGAAATCAAACTGTCCACTTAGGAAGCAACACTGATTGACAATCAATTTTGCATGCTGTTGTGCATGCTGTGAGCACAACCCCCCATCTGTGGACATCGGGCACTCAGACCATCCTCATGGAGTCGGTTTCTAACCGTTTGTGCAGACACATGCACATTTGTGGCCTGCTGGAGGTCATTTTGCAGGGCTCTGGCAGTGCTCCTCCTGTTCCTCCTTGCACAAAGGCTGAGGTAGCGGTCCTTGCTGCTGGGTTGTTGCCCTCCTACGGCCCCCTCCACATCTACTCGTGTAGTGGCCTGTCTCCTGGTAGCGCATCCAGCCTCTGGATACTACACTGATAGACACAGCAAACCTTCTTGCCACAACTCGCATTGATGTGCCATCCTGGATGAGCTGCACTACCTGAGCCATTTGAGTGGGTTGTAGAGTCCGTCTCATGCTACCACGAGTGTGAAAGCACAACCAACATTTAAAAGTGACCAAACCATTAGCCAAAAAGCATTGGTACTGAGATGTGGTCTATGGTCCCCACCTGCAGAACCACTCCTTTATCGAGGGTGTCTTGATAATTGCCAATAATTTCCATCTGTTGTCTATTCCATTTGCAAAACAGCATGTGAAATTGATTGTCAATCAGTGTTGCTTCCTAATTTTTTTGAGCAGTGTATATATGTGTATATATACACATACACACAAACATCCTGGCTCCTCCATATATGCATCCTGGCTGCTTGTCCTGCCTCCCCATATATCCATCCTGGCCCCTGCACCATGCCAGAGGGAGGTTGGGGGAGATTCCTCTTACCTGCCTGCGCTCCCGGCAGTGTCCTCCTTCTCTGCATTTCCGGCAAACACATGTTAAAATTGCCACCAACCTAGCAGAGGCCGGCGGCTGAAGGTACGTGTCCGTCATATGCAGCACATATAGGGCCGGCGTTAGCGGCAGGCATACCAGACAGCTGCCTAGGGCCCCCGCTCCCCCAGGGGCCCTCAGCCAGTTGCATGCCACCAGTGCCAACTCCCCCCACCCGCACTGACTGCCCCCCCACCAGCGCAGACGCATTCAACTATACAGGCGTCTATGATGCCGGTACAGTTCAAAGCAATGATGGAGGAGAGAGCGTCAGCTGATGCTACCTCTCCCATCAGTCCCCTCTGCCTCTGACACTGTGGGTGCGAGATGACGTCACTTCATCACGTACCCACTGAGGGCCGGGCAGACTGCAGCCGCTGAGACCAGAGCAGAGTCGGGAGCAGTGCGGGGCACGAGGAGAGGTGAGGATTGTGTTTTTGTTTTTTTTTTTAATATATCATTGAGTACTGGACTATGGGGACATTCTCGCATTCTCGGGGGGTGGGGGCTACATTATTTTCTATTGAGGGGTGGGCTGTATTATATTCTATGGGGGGTACATTATATTCTATGTTGAGGTGGGCTGTAATATATTCTATGGGGGGCTACATTATATTTTATGGGGGGCTGTATTAAATTTATTATATTCTATGAGGGGTGATTGCATCATACTCTATGAGGGGGCTACATTATACTATATGAGGGGGCTATGAACACTAAATGCCACTAAAGGAATAAACAACTGGCACAGAGAATGTAGAATACAAAATGTAAACAATGTTATTCATATTAGAATTCATATACCATACAGTCACATATAGATGCCTCAAATTATCAAAAAAGCCGCTGGATACATGGACAAAATGAACCACTACAGTATTAAAGTAAAACCAAATAATGGTGCTGCGCTATGGTATACAATGCCTGCATAACTATAAGTGAAACCGCTACGGACCAGATTAAAATAAGTGCCCCAACTGACACATTACTCCTACATTTAGTACCTGGACCAAACAGAAGCGAATCACATTCATTGGTAATTCAGGATAAACCATAACAACCGCTACCCAAAGCAAAATAGTGATACCTGTATGTAATGTCCACACTATCACCGCGGTCTACCCCGACGCGCGTTTCACCTCTTCTTCCTCTGGGGGCATGACCACAGGGAGGCTCGGAGTCCCTATAAATCCCCGATGACCAATCAAAAGGGCCATAAGAAACCACTGCTAACTAGCGGGAAATGTGTAGACAGAAAGCCGCACACCCATTGGTTGACTACATGTGTGTGGGCAGTAGGCGTGGAGTACAGCGGCGCATCCGGCGCCGAGACCGCACCTCACAGAGCCACCCACTTCCAGACAATGGGCCGCTGACAACCGGGCGGAAGTTCAGCGACTCCATTTTGGAGCCGGGAGCAGGAAGCTCAGGGCGATCAAGGCAGCGCATGCGCACAAAACACCTGCCATAAAAGGGTCCAAACGGAAAAGTGTCCAAAATACAAAGTGCATATCCAGAGTCACACAAAAAAAGTGTACAGTGGTTAAAGACAATCCCGGCAGCACATGCGCGTATATAACTGCCATGAAAGAAGTGTTTGAATACTAAGGTGTCTAAAGTGCTACGTGCATAGCTAAGCAGCATTAATCTAATTAAATAGACACAAACTTTGTGAAAATAAAATCCTATTATAAACAATTATTTTTGGACAGTGAAGATATGTAAATAGCATAACACACATACCAACTGTGAATGCAACAACAAATACATAAAGATAACCATAAAATAGTGACATTGTATCAGATAAATCAATACAATATATGTATGACAGGAGGAAATTGGTAATAAAATACAATAAAATACACCTACAACGCCATTAACAAAGGTGCTGACCCAAGCCCAAGCTAATAACCCCATCAGGCCAATAGGCCGCAATCATGTATCAAAAATGACCAATAGGCTATAATACACAAATCCTGTTACACCCAGAAATAATGTAAAACATACTGAAACAATTCCAATCTGAATCACACAATTATTCTTGACTCTTCAACTTTTCGAAGACTATTGCCAGACGTGGCCCTTCATAGGACATCATCATCCAGAAATACAACGTCGCTACGGAACATCCAGAAAAGATGAAACACCGGAAAGAAACACGGACTTTCCTATATGGAAAATAATAATACATATATGAATACAAAATATAAACAATACAGATAAAATCAAACCCCCCTAAAACTCCCTCAGGACAAAGAGAAAATGTACTAAATTAAAGAAAGGCCCCAAACCCAAAGCTTTCATTAAGCCCCTGTGGTGCGAGTGTACCCAACCGGTAAATCCACCTACTCTCTATTTGTGCCAGTTTTTTACCAATATTGCCACCTCTAACCCCCAGTGTCACCAAATCAATACCTTTGATCCTCAAACCATTAGGGTTACACTGGTGGTATCTCCTAAAATGCTTGGGTAGTGTCTTTAACGTCGACTCTTCTTCAGCAGTCTTGGCATTAATGATATCACGATAATGCTCACATGTACGAATTTTTAGTTCACGTGTCGTTAACCCAATGTAGATCATATTACAGGGACAGGTTGCATGGTAAATCACACCACGGGATGCACAAGTTACTGTATATGTTTCCTGATGTTATAGATCCTAGTATTGTCAGAGTTGCAAAACGTTTTAGTCTTAATGTGATTAAGACAGGCCTTGCATAGGCCACAAGGATAGAAACCAAGATCAATATTATCTCTAGGAGTCTTATCTCCTGATGGATTATACAGACTATGCACTAGCAAGTCACGTAGGTTTTTCGATCTTCTGGCCACAATAAGGGGTTTTTCTGGTAAAATCCTTTTCAAAACAGGATCAGTATGGAGAACTTTCCAATGTCTCTGGAAAATACCTTTAAATTGGTACCATTTATTGTGATATGGAGTGATCATACGAACCTGATTAGTTTTCTCCATGGTGCGTACACACGTATCTTTTGTGTATAAGAGGTCATTCCTAGATTTATCCTGGGCTCTCTGATAACCTCTACGTATGCTTCTTCTACTATAACCTCTTTCATAAAACCTCTGTGTCAGTTCAGCTGCTTGGACCTCAAAGTCTTCTGTCTTTGTGCATATTCTTTTAGCACGTAAAAATTGTCCTATGGGGATCCCTCTAAGAGTTGCTGGAGGATGCGACGATGTTGCATGTAGAAAAGAGTTGGTTGACGTGGATTTCCAAAACAAATCCGTAGACAAGACACCTCTCTCGTCGGCCTTGATTAAAAGATTCAAAAATTCAATGGTCCTACCTATCTTAAAAGTGAGTTTAATGTTAAGATCGATATCATTTAGGGATTCCATAAATCTAGATAATTCAAGCATGGATCCCTCCCAGGTGAACCAAATGTCATCAATGTATCTCATCCAGCCTGCAACTAGGCTGGAATGAGATACAGGATCAGTAACAAAAATCTTTCGTTCCCAAAGGCCGAGAAACAAATTGGCATACGAGGGGGCGCAACACGCCCCCATTGCTGTGCCTTGACATTGCCGATATACAACATTCTTAAAAATGAAAATGTTGTGAGTAAGTGCATACTCAAACAACTGTAGTACCAATAATACGAGATCCTTGTCCAAACTGGTTGCATTCAAATACCATGATGCAGCTTCCAATCCATCCTCATGACGTATCGAGGTATATAGGGCCTCCACGTCAGCCGTCACCATGATGGCACCATCAATCAATGAAATGCCATCAAGTCTACGTAACGCAGAATTTGTATCCATGATATAAGATGGTAAGTCCTTCACCAGGGGTTTAAGATAATAATCAACCACCATGGTAACCACTTCACATAGGCCCCCATTGCCCGACACTATGGGCCTACCAGGTGGGTCCAACGCATTTTTGTGTATTTTTGGAACCAAATATAGGGCAGGGAGTCGGGGATGCAGCTCCTTAACGTAATCCAACATTTTTTTCGGAATCACACCCCTAGTGAAGGCCTCCTCCAATATTCCAATTAATTTCTTGTGAAACAATTGCAATGGACTCATTGATGGTTTCTCGTAACAATCTCTATTATTCAATAGTTTGAATGCCTGCTTTTCATACATTTCAGTAGGCCAAATTACCAGGTTCCCCCCTTTATCTGATGGTTTAAAAACAACATCAGTAAGTTTTTGTTAGCTGATAATAGCCTCATGTTCTAACCTGCTGCAGTTGGTAACACCATACCCACTATGGCAAAGTTGTGCAATTTCCTCAGTTACCAGTCTGGTGAACACATCAACAGCAGGGCAAATACTTAATGGAGGAAATTTTTTTGATTTATTGAAAAGAGAAAGGGGGAAACTCTGGCTCACCGGCATAGGCCGCTGAGACCAGAGCAGAGTCGGGAGCAGTGCGGGGCACGAGGAGAGGTGAGGATTGTGTTTTTGTTTTTTTTTAAATATATCATTGAGTACTGGACTATGGGGACATTCTCGGGGGGTGGGGGCTACATTATTTTCTATTGAGGGGTGGGCTGTATTATATTCTATGGGGGGTACATTATATTCTATGTTGAGGTGGGCTGTAATATATTCTATGGGGGGCTACATTATATTTTATGGGAGGCTGTATTAAATTTATTATATTCTATGAGGGGTGATTGCATCATACTCTAAGAGGGGGCAGCATCATATTCTATGGGGGCTGCATTATACTCTATGAGGGGGATACCATATATTCTATGGAGGAGCTGCATTATACTATATGAAGGGGGCTGCATTATATTCTATGGGGGGTTACATTATATTGTATGGCGGGGCTGCATTATACTCAGGGGGCTTTATTATATTCTGTGGAGTGGCTGCATTATACTCTGTTGGGTGGCAGCATTATACTGTACAATATGTGGGCTACATTATACTGTATCGAGGACTATGGGGAATGCATTATACTATATGAAGAACTATGGGGTGCATTATAATATGGGAAGTGAATTGTACTACATGGATGACTATGGCGGTGCATTATACTATATGGAGCACTATGAGGAGTGTACTATACTATATGGAGGAATGAGCAGTGTATTATAATATATGGAGGACTATGAGGAGTGTATAAAAATACATAGAGCACTATGAGGCATGTATTATATGTATTATACTATATGGAAGACTGAGCAGTGTATTTTAATATGTGGAAGACTATGAGGAGTGTATTATACTATACAGATGACTATGGGTAGTGTATAATACTATATGGAGGACTATAGGGAGTGTATTATACTATATGGAGGACTAAGGGAAGTGTATTATACTTTATGGAGGACTGTGGTGCACATTAGACTATGTGGAGGATTATGGATTATATGTGCATTATACTAAACAAGCAAAATGCTGCATATCATCGAGTGATTCGATTGTTTATGCCGGAACAAAAATCATTGTTCTCAGCAGTACATCTCCGGTATATATAAACTGTATATATGCTGCTGATAACATGATACTGTTCCCATTGTGGCGCCCCCAGGAGTATGGTCGCCACATTGGCATTGCCTTCCTCCAGGGACGGTGATGTCATGCTTGGAAGCAATGAAGGGTCTCTCTAACAGTTAATCATTTACATGCAACACGTTCTCACTCCAGGACTCCAGGCCAGCAGAGGGAGCTCTGAACCAGGATTGGGGGGGGAGTGCTCTCTGAGGGCCAGGAAGGGAAATCAGGAGTTAGTGTGAGGAGGGCAGCGAGTGTAGACGTGTGGAGAGAAGCTGGAAGTTGAGCTGATGACAGAGAGCTCCCTCCCAGTGATAGCGCATGATCTGGAACCTGGTCTCCACGGTTGTATGGATACTGAAGGTCCTGCAACAGAAACCAGAGGAGTAGGAAGCTGTAAATGCTCTATTCCCACCTAAGACTCGGAGGCACAACAGCGACCGGTGAGCCAAGAGAGATAGAGGGCTACAGCTGTCTGCCATACGAGGTAGTTCTAAGAGAAGATAAGAAGGAGGAACTTCAGTGTAACACTGTACTGCATATACAGTGGGGCAAAAAAGTATTTAGTCAGTCAGCAATAGTGCAAGTTCCACCACTTAAAAAGATGAGAGGCGTCTGTAATTTACATCATAGGTAGACCTCAACTATGGGAGACAAACTGAGAAAAATAAATCCAGAAAATCACATTGTCTGTTTTTTTTTCCTTTTATTTGCATATTATGGTGGAAAATAAGTATTTGGTCAGAAACAAGCAATCAAGATTTCTGGCTCTCACAGACCTGTAACTTCTTCTTTAAGAGTCTCCTCTTTCCTCCACTCATTACCTGTAGTAATGGCACCTGTTTAAACTTGTTATCAGTATAAAAAGACACCTGTGCACACCCTCAAACAGTCTGACTCCAAACTCCACTATGGTGAAGACCAAAGAGCTGTCAAAGAAACCAGAAACAAAATTGTAGCCCTGCACCAGGCTGGGAAGACTGAATCTGCAATAGCCAACCAGTTTGGAGTGAAGAAATCAACTGTGGGAGCAATAATTATGGTCCTGAGGCATGAGAACCAAGCCCTCCTGGGCCAAAACGGAGCGATCACTATAACTTTCGCTCTGTCTCTCCTGATTTTCCTCACCACTAGAGGTAATAGCAATAGGGGAGGGAAGGCATAGGATAGCCCGAAATCCCACTTTATCAGCAAGGAGTCTACCGCCAGGGGGTCTTCTCTGGGATTTAGTGAGCAAAACTGCCTTACTTTCCTGTTTTCTTTGGTGGCGAAGAGATCTATCTCTGGCAGTCCCCACTTCTGTACAATCAGGTCAAAGATAGAGTTTTTTAGGGACCATTCTCCTTGCCTTAAGAGATTGCGGCTCAGAAAATCTGCCGTGGTGTTTTCTTTCCCCTTTATATGTAGAGCTGTTAATGATAGGAAATGCTGCTCTGCTAGCTGGAACAGCCGTTCTGCTACATTCATCAGGGATTTGGAACGGGTCCCGCCTTGGTGGTTGATATACGCTACGGTGACCAGATTGTCGGAGAACACTCGCACATGATCTAAGTAGGGAACTACTAAAATGTCTGATTCACGTAGATGGGCCATAACTTCCGCTACTACTTTAGTAAACACACGGGGAGCGACTGCTACCCCAAAGGGGAGGGCCGCATACTGGAAATGTTGAACTGACCCATCTAACTGCACTGCCACTCTGAGAAAACTCTGATGATCGGCATGAATGGGTATATGGTAGTAGGCATCTTTCAAATCTAACACCACCATGAAGCAGTTTTGAAACAGTAATTTTATTGTTGAATTAATTGTTTCCATCTTAAATGGACGTGTGACCAGGAATTCATTGAGGGATTTAAGATTTATTATGGTCCTAAAGGAACTGTCTGGCTTGCGGACCAGGAACAAAGGGGAGTAGAAACCTTTCCCCCTTTCTTCCTCTGGAACTTTAGTTAGGACCTTTTTATGGCAAAGATCCCGAACTTCAGCTTCCAGGGCAGACTGTTCTGATGAGGATGACCTAAGAGGAGTGACCTTAAAACGATCTTGGGGAACCCGGGAGAATTCTAGTCGTAGGCCCGCAGTTACCACCCCCAGTATCCAGTTGCTATTAGAGATTAATGCCCAGGCCGGGTAGAAGGCAGCTAGTCTCCCCCCTACCGGAGCAACTAGTCATTGGGGCGGCTTTTTAGTGTCCCGTGCTGGACCTTCCTGGCGCCCCCCTCCTCCGAACATGAATCCAGTACCTCTCCTTCTTTTGTCGTCCCATCTGCCCTGATCCCTGGACGGCCTCCTACGGAAATATCCTTTCCTGGTAAAGGGGCGTCTAAAAGAGGGGTTCGGCAGGCTGGGGAACTTCTTTTTATCGTCCCCGGCCTTCTCTAAAGGTTCATCCAGGACGGGCCCAAACAGGTATTCGCCCTCACAAGGAATGGAACAGAGTCGAGATCTGGCCTGGATGTCTCCTGGCCAGCATTTTAACCAGAGAGCCCTTCGAGCTGCGTTGGATAAACCTGCGGTCCTAGCCGCCATCCTCGCAGAATCTGCTGACGCATCAGCCAGAAAAGCAGCAGCACTTTGGATAACTGGTAAGGCTTTTCGAATGTATGCTCTTGAGGTTCCATCCTTCAATTGGGAATCCAGCTGATCCAGCCAGACCATCAAGGATCTGGCCGTACATGTGGCCGCTACCGCTGGTCTCAATGCACCCGCTGACATCTCCCATGTTCCTTTCAGAAAAGAATCCGCTTTTTTATCTAGCGGGTCTTTTAAGGAGGCCATGTCATCGAAAGGTATGGAGGACTTTTTGGAGGCTTTGGCCACTGCCGCGTCCAGCTTAGGGGCCTTGTCCCATTTGGTTACCACTGGGTCATCAAACGGGTACCTTCGTTTGAAGGCAGGTGGCAAAGAACCTCTTTTTTCAGGCTTTTTCCATTCTCTATTTATTAGGTTCTGGACTTTATCATTCAACGGGAAGGATCTGCGCTTTCTGGGATCTAGGCCTCCGAACATCACGTCCTGTGCCGAAAGTTCCGGTTTTGTGTCTGCTACCCCCATAGTGGACCTTACTGCTTTAACTAACTTATCCATCTGGTCTAAGGGAAAGCAGAAACGGCTCAAGTCTTCCTCTGAAGATGATGAAGTGGAGGCCGGGGAATCTGAGGAGATATCGATTCCAGGTGCGGCCGAGGACTCTGAACCAGAGAGGTTAACATCTCTTCCCTTAGAGGAGTCTTTTTTAGATAGGGCCTTCATTTCTGTCCTGATTATCTCCCTCAGGCTTGTGGTGAAGTCCGGTGTTTCTTCCGCCACCTGTATGGACGGGGAAGAGTGTAAGGGCCTGTCAATCTACCCCTAGGGTACCCCTATCCAACCCCTACCGTTTGTTGCACGCATGGCTGACACAACTTTTTAGGGTGGCCGTCTGGCAAAGGGCAATTACAGAGGGCACATTCCCTGTGCTTCTGCTTCCCCGTAGCTTTCCTTGCCGGGTCACGGAGGGAGGCAGGAGGGTCCTTTAGCCTGGAGGAACTTCTGTGGCTTTGTTCGCCCGTCCGTTTCTTCTTCTGCTGGCCACTCGCCTGTGAATTCACTGTGGCCTGTTTCTCTGGGTGCTCCTGCGCCTTGTCCTGCTGCTCTGTGGGGGCTTCTGTCGAATCCATTGCTGGGCCTTCAGAAGCACCCCAGCAGCGTCACCTCCTGTCTTTTAATGCCTCCCACAGTGTCCGGGTCAGCAGGGCTCTGGCGCGGCACCTCCCCCCGGGTCCTCCCCCCCGCGACTCCCCCCCCACATGCTCCGACCCCCCCTCCCCGGGTACCGCGCGCTGCCCCAGACTGCCGAGCACCGGCGGCGCATCCCGGAAAGCCGGCCGGCACCCGACTTCCGGTTTCGGCGTTCCCGGCCCCGCCCCTTCCGCTGCGTCACTTCCGCCGCGCGATCAAGACCGCGGGAGCGCGCGGAAAGGAGCCGGCACGGCGCCCCCGGCTCCGGAATGCCTGCCGCCCTCACATTCGCCGACCTGCGCCCGCCGCACAGGCGCGACCGCCAGCCCCCGGAGAGAGAGAGAGAGAGAGAGGAGCAAGCGGAGACCGGGTGGATGCAACAGGAGGGGTCCCAGGGGTCATACATACCTTGTGCCGGCCCTATGGAGACGGCTGTCCACCGGACCCTCTGCTCCGCCTGCTCCAACCACTGTCGTGGTGACCTACCCGGCCCCACCGTGGCACATCCAGGGACCCGAGCTTGACCGAGGTAGGAGACCCCCCCGCTACCTGGGTCGGTCAGCCGGCCTGGGAATCCCTCGACGACTCCATGATGGACCATCTGTAGGAAGTCCCGTCCTATAGGAACAGGAAACCAACTGATGCGTGGGAGAGGTGCCGCCCTTTTGTATCTGTAGGTTTCCTGTTCCTGAAGGGCGGATCCCCTCTCTCAGGTGGTGCTGTCATGGACGACCGAATAAACAGCATTTACCACCCCCAATGGGTCTCTGTGAGTTCAACTATATGCCATTCGGGCTCTGCACCACCCCAGGAACATTTCAACGGCTGATGGAGTGCTGCCTGGGACACATGAACTTTGAGACAGTCCTGTTGTACCTTGATGATGTCATTGTTTTCTCCAAGACTTATGAAGACCATCTGGAACACCTGGCTGAGGTGTTTGAAGCCTTGTCCAACTTTGGCCTGAAGGTGAAGCCTTCCAAATGCCACCTCCTGAAGCCCAAGGTACAGTACCTCGGACATGTGGTGAGAGCAGAAGGTGTGGCACCAGATCCGGACAAAGTCACAGTCATCCGGGACTGGCCGAAGCCCGGTAACCTCCATGAAGTACGCCAATTTCTTGGATTGGTAGGCTACTACCGAAGATTCATCAAAGGCTTCACTGAGATAGCCACCCCTATGCAAAACCTTCTGGTGGGACAGTCCAAGAAAGCCAAACAGAAGAGTTCCACATTTGAATGGAATGAAGAACTGGAGAGATCCTTCACTCGACTGAAGATGGCTCTTACAGGAGATGAAGTTCTGGCTTACCCAGATTATGACAAACCCTTTGTGTTGTATACTGATGCCAGCAACGTGGGACTGGGAGCAGTACTGTCACAGGTACAGAATGGCAAAGAAAGAGTGATCTCCTACGCCAGCAGGAAGCTGCGTCCCACTGAAAGGAACTCCGACAACTACAGTTCCTTCAAGCTGGAGTTCCTGGCCATAGTCTGGGCTGTGACGGAGAGATTCAAGCATTACCTAGCGTCAGCCAAGTTTACCATCTTCATGGACAACAACCCGTTGACTCACTTGGAAACTGCAAAACTAGGTGCACTGGAGCAGCAATGGATGGCTCGGCTGTCTAACTATGAATTCACCATCAAGTACCGAGCAGGGCACAAGAATGCCAATGCTGATGCGCTGTCCAGAATGCCTAATCTGCCAGATGCAGGAGAAGACCCTGAGGCTCTGGAAGAAATAGAGCTACCTCCCTTCCACCGGCCAATTGCGGTGCAACGTGCTCAAGGAGTGAGAAACAGACGGTCTGGCTTGAAAGAGGTCACCCTAAATCCATTGCCCCATCATGACTGGGCAGAAACTCAGGATAATGACCCCGCAGTCCGCCTGGTGAAGGAGCTACCGTCACAAGCTGACTCACGCCCAGAGTCGGATGCTCCTGAAGAAACCCAGCAGTTGTGGAAGGAAAGAGGTCGGCTGTTCATCTATGAAGGAAAGCTATGTCGGAGGAGTATCAATGCCCGCAATCATGAGCTGGTCTGGCAGGTGGTAGTCCCAAAGAGAGAGGCATCAATAGTCTTGGAAGCATACCACAATGGAGCTGGACACTTCGGATGGAAGAAGTTGGAAGCATTGCTCTGGGAGAGATTCTACTGGGCTGGTATGAGGAAAGCCATTGAAAAGTGGTGCCAGTAGTGTGGACAATGTAACCTGCGCAGAAAGGATCGAAACAGCCAGAGAGCTCCTCTGCAGCCAATAGTAACCAAACAGCCACTCGAGTTGGTCACCCTGGACCATGTGAAGCTGGTCCCAAGCCAGTCAGGCTACGTCTATGCTCTTATCATTGTGGACCACTGCTCAAGATTCCTGGTAGTTGTGCCTGTCAAAGATCAAACAGCCAGGACAGCAGCCAGAGCATTCCAACAACACTTCTGTAGACCACATGGATATCCCGAAAGAGTGCTTACAGATCAAGGTCCAGCTTTTGAGGCAGAAGCGTTCCAGGAGTTCTGTAACTTGTACGGTTGTAAGAAGATCCGAACAACACCATACCATCCACAGACCAATGGCATGTGTGAAAAGATGAACCAGGTGGTGATCGATCTACTGAAAACCTTGCCTTTGGAGGAGAGGAATCTGTGGCCAGAAAAGTTGCCAGATCTTGTAGACCTCTACAATCACATCCCTGTGAATTCCACCAATTGTACTCCAGCCTACCTAAAGAGAGCGAGGCCTGGCAAGTTGCCTATTGATTTGGACATGGGAGTCATTACACCTGAGGTGACAGCCCCAGATGCTGACTGGGATACAGAAAGACAACAGCAGTACCGTAGAGTACAAGAGTGTGTGGAGAAGAGTCTAGCTCAAGCAAGACAAAAACAAGAAAGGCACTACAATCAGCATGCACCTGCAGTTCCCTTGTCACCAGGAGAACAAGTCCTAAAGAGGAAAAGAAGACTGCAGAAATTGGATGACCAATGGGAAGCTGAACCCTACACCATTCTACCCTCAAACTTTGACAATACCAAGGTGTGCCTTATTAGTAAAGATGGAGGAGGAACCTCAGCAGCAATATCAAGGGATCATCTGAAACTGTGCCCTGACCAGTTAAAAGAAAGAATGGAAGAACAAAATAACATCCAACCCATAGAAGAAGAAGAAGAAAAGGTCAGCACTATACTTGGAGAATTCCCTGCAATTTGGACTAAAGTAAATGATGCCATAGTGGTGCCAGTGTTGACATTTCCCCAACTGATAGTACAAGAAGAAGTGACTCATGAGAACTCTGAAAATCAGGAAGTTCAGGTAGTAGATGCCATACCCGCAGTGGAGCCGGAGAATCCTCGCCCTGCCAGTGGTGAATCTGTCATACCCATGGTGAGTCTAAGAGTTCGCAGACAGCTACTAGCTAGTTTACCTACAGTGAGCAGAAGTGGACCTAGAAAATTAGTATCCCTGTGCTATGTAGAAACATCAGTATTGTAGCCAGTTCCACACCAGTGGTTAGTACCAGACAACCAGTGAGGTCCCCAATCACACCAGTATTACGTAGATCTACCCGTACCATCCAAGGTATACCACCTATTAGATTCCGCATATAAATGAGTTAAAGTAATGTTAACCTGTACATGTATATATGTAACTGTTTAAGTTGTGTGCCTACAGATAATCTGTAAGAGTTTCCTTAGAATTTTCCAGTTTTGTTTTTATGGACATTTTGACCACAGGACTGTGTGTGGTCACTAACCTTGTAAATAGTTCACCATTTGCCCAGGAATGGACCATGGACGTTGATGCTTGGACTTATCATCACAGGACTATTTTTGGAGCTTTTGGGTTTTGTATTTTTCGTAAATCTTGTAACCTTCATAATTGTCATTTGTTATATGTTTTCTGTTGTTTTTCATCAGCCCAGGAGTGCTGACTTGCACTAGGGGGGAATGTGGCACCCCCAGGAGTATGGTCGCCACAATGGCATTGCCTTCCTCCAGGGAGGGTGATGTCATGCTTGGAAGCAATGAAGGATCTCTCTAACAGTTAATCATTTACATGCAACACGTTCCCATTCCAGGCCAGCAGAGGGAGCCCTGAACCAGGATTGGGGGAGGAGTGCTCTCTGAGGGCCAGGAAGGGAAATCAGGAGTTAGTGTGAGGAGGGCAACAAGTGTAGACAGAAGCTGGAGGTTGAGCTGAGGACAGAGAGCTCCCTCCCAGTGTGTTAGGCGTCGGGTTCCTGCCACTGCACAGCAGGAATCCAGAGCCTTGCACCCAGCGGTCTCCCATTCTTCTTCAGCCGCAGTGGAACCTGCTCAGCAGATTCGTCGGCCCTGGTGCTCTGCCCAGGCCAACTCCGTGGGTTTGCTTGCTGCTGCCACCTCTGGCACAGCTATGACAATGCATGCTGCTCAGCAGCGAGATTCTCCAGGGACTAAGTCCTCATGTCGGGCCACTGAGCATGCCCGTGGAGTGATCTCCCATTGGAGATCGAGGGTCACGTGCTCAGGTCCTGCTCGTGTTCTGATTGGCCCATCCGAGAAGCCAGGAAGGTCCCGGACGCCCGTGGCTATAAAAGGTTTGCATGGCCGCTCGCCCATGCACTAGGATAAACTGTATTTACAGACTATGTGGAGTGAGTGATGTAAGCACGTTTGAATGTCTCTGGTGAATGACTCATTAAGAAACCCCTACCATTGGTACGCATGTGTTGTGCAGCCTAGCCTGCTAGCGCCCAGGCTTAAGCGTAGGTAGGTCTGAGGTTGAGTCAGGCATCAGGCCTCACCAGGGACTCGGCACGCCTCAGAGCACGTGCACCATAGCCGGCGTCTATAGCGGCGCTCGCGGCAGCGACGCCGCACATTCAGTGGGCCTAGAAGGACTCTAACCCCGTGTCCTTGGGGTAGAGTTCTGTGGCCGTACACTGTGCGCTCTTTTAGCCGAGCTCTGTGAGCACAAACAGGCTCCGGCGTTTATGTTCAGCGGTAGTGCGGCTCTGTGAAGCAACAGAGTCCGCCCCTGTACACACCGGGTGACGTTAACCCGCATGTGTTCTTATAGTATACCGCCATATAGCATCCGCCATTACTGAGCAGCAGGTTGCCACCCCTGCACGGTGGACCCCGGGCTGCGAACGCACCTTATTACCATCTTTATTATTTGGTGTGTTCCGCCAGCCCTAACATTATCCTAGCACCAGGGTCTGGCTAGTAATGGCGGACGAACAGCAACTGCTGCAGTACATCCGGCAGCTGCAGGGCAAGTTGGCGGCTCTCGAGCGTTCAGCCTCAGCTGCGGATGTTACTGCGGTCGCTGTTAAGGCAGCCACAGAGGCTGTCTCCCATGTGACCACGCCATCCCTGCCCCGACTTTGTCCCGCCTCCCGCTGCCCGAGAAGTTCTCGGGTGATAGTGCTTCTTGTAGGGGTTTCGTAAGCCAGTGCTCTATACAGCTGGAGCTGCTGGCCGCACGATTCCCCTCTGAGCGGGCTAAAGTGGGATTTATTATTTCCCTCTTGTCGGGCAGGGCTTTGGAGTGGGCCACACCGCTGTGGGAGCGCGGTGATCATGTGGTGCAGAGTGTCTTGCGGTTCTTGGACACTCTGAAGCAGGTCTTCCTGGGACCACGAGTCACCCATGACACCGCGCTCCGGCTGCTGGCATTGTCACAGGGCTCGTCCATGGTCAGCCACTTTGCCATCCAGTTCCGGACGCTGGCCTCTGAGTTAGAGTGGCCAGATAAGGTCCTCATTCCGGCATTCTGGAGAGGTTTGGCTTGCCATGTGAAGGACGCTCTGGCAACCAGGGAGATTCCCGCTACACTGGAGGAGCTTATCACTGTCTCCACCCATATAGATCTTCGCTTTGCCGAGCGAAGGTTGGAGCGGGACCAGTGTAGGCAGAGGTTTAGGTTGGCACCTAGTTTTGCTAAACCTCTGGAATCTTCCGATCGGGCGTCCGAGCATCAGGGGGCTTCCCGTGAGGGCCTGGAGGAGTCCTTGGACAGATGGGCCGCAGCCCCCGGATAGGGGCAAGCAGCGGCGATGCGGGGTGGCGGCTGGCAGGCCACCTGAGCAGCCAGCAACTGCAACGGAGGACCCGCGGCGAGCAACGGCCCGGCCCTTGCCGCAGACTGGAGCGGGACAGTAGTGGCTGCCGATGGCACAGAACTAGCCGCAGCCTCGGTCTGAAGTGAGGCGGCAGCGGCTGCTGGTGTCCGCGGGCAGGCCGCAGCCTCGGGCAGGAGCGAGGCGGCAACGGCCACGAGTGACTGCTGGCAGGCCTCGGCCGTGGGCTGGAGTGAGGCGGCAACAGCCACAAGTGACCGTGGGCAGGCCGGAGCGAGGCAGCAGCGGCCGCTGGTCAACGCGGGGCAGCGGTTCTCGGATGGTCGTCTCGGCGCCATTCCACTGCTGTCCAGGGGGAGTATCTCTCCTGTCTCTGGCCTCCTTCCTGGCTCTGGTGAGTTGCTTTGGCTCTCAGTCGCTTCCACGGTCTCCTGCTCCTTGTATCTCATTCACTCACAGTGTCTCGCGTGCCCCGCCCCTTTTATATTGGCTCCTCCTTAAGCCCACCTGTCAGTTTCCACGGTCCATCCCTGAACTCTTTCCCCAGGAAACAGTTTCCCCCGGAACCCAGGTGACGGTCCCCTTGGTTTCCGACCCGGACACTCGGCGGGGACCCTCTCTCCCACACAACTTCCATATTGACACCCCCTGCTTCAGTCTGAGTCCCACAAGTTTTGCCTCCAGTCCAGCAAGCGTATAGCTTGGAGGTCATTATACCACCAACCCTCCCACTCCACAAATTCAAAATCCAGTGCATTTGTTTTCTGACCCCCCCCTTCATTTCATCTGCAGCGCCCTCAGTGTGTCATCTTCCCCAACCATGGCATCAGTTTCCGACACCAGTAACTTTGTGGAAGCAGGGTCCCTGGTCCAGATTAATCACTGTTATGGGCACGGTAACCGCACCGCTGACTCTTCATCTCCATCAATTTTCTTTAGTTCCGTTCGATCCATTAAGTCCCGTAACAGACGTAGCACACATTCATCAGGCTGTTTCACACCTTCCAGAAGGGACTACCAATCTAGATCTTCTCACTGGCGTTCTCCATCATCTACGGAAGAGTCCTCCGGTGTCTCGGCGAGTCAGCATATACGGTCTCGTCATCGGGCTAAACGTCATCCGAGATCACTAGCAGTCTCTTCAACCCATTCTCGTCTTGAAGCTGTCGTCGATCCTGCTCAGGAGGTTTCTGTTCCTTTTGGTTCAACAAGGTAGCGGTGAGTCCCAATATTTGAGTTCTTGAAGTGGGGGTGCAAGGGTAGTAGCAGTGCCCATTTCTAACAGAAAAATCTTGGTTACCCTTCTTCAGTTGGCTAGAAGCTCCTTATTCAAAGGGATCCCCTCTGGCCAGTATACACAAGGATGTGTTCTTTGGCGGGATTACCCCGCTTGAAGCTCAGTTAGACACAACACTGACTTCATCAGGAGGCGGTGTTACTGTTTGAGATTGACTGCCTGAACACTGGGTGTATGTCACGCTGTCATGTGCATGACAGCGCGGCAAACACCTCTTCTGTTCGGTGGTGGAATTATCCCCATTGTCTAGTTCCCATCATACGACACCTGCTGCCACTAATAACCACGAGAGCAGGAGCGGCTGATGGATGCATTTATTAGCCGGCTCCTGCGCTGTAAATAATTAAAAAAAAAAAAAATGGCGTGGGTTCCCCTGCATTTTTTGATAACCAGTCAAGAAAAACTCACAGCTGTGGGCTACGTCCTTCAGCTTTCAGCTTCAATAAGGCTGGTTGTCAAAAATAGCAGCCCACAGCTGCCCAAAAAGGCACATCTATCTATTTGCCTGGCTCTTCCCAGTTGCACTGTAGCGGTGGCAATTGGGGTTAATATTTTTGGGGTTGATGTCACCTTTGCATTGTCAGGTGACATCAAGCCCACAGATTAGTAATGGAGAGGCGTCTATAAGACACCCATCCATTACTAATAATATAGTTGTATGGTAAATAAAGAGAATGCCTGAATAAAGTATTTTATTAGAAATAAAACAAAACACACTTTTCCATATTTATTTAAAAACAACAAACAGTTTATACTCACCTAATTCCACCGAATCCCTCGTCTTCTGTAAGAAAACAATAAAAAAAAAATCACAATATCCCTCACCTATCCATCGTTCTGTCTCATGCTGTAATCCATGACTGGAGGAAAAAGTTTTCAACCTGGACGGTGCCAAAATGTGACCGTCCAGGCTGAGAAACACTGGTGAAAGAGCTGCTGCGAGTGTACCCTCAGTGATGGGCGGTGATATCATCGAGGTTAACACCGGTCACTGAGGCTGCATTCCCAGCTAGGCTGAACTGCTGTGACTTTGGTGAGATCCCCGCTAACACCCGTGCTACAGGGCATGTGGGAAGAGCCGGGCAAAGCACCAGAATTGGCGCCTCTAATAGATGTGCCTTTTCTGGGCAGCTGCGGGCTGCTATTTTTAGGCTGGGGGGCCAATATCCATGGCCCCTTACCAGCCTGAGAATACCAGCCCCCAGCTGTCTGCTTTAGCAAGGCTGGTTGTCAAAAAATGCGAGGACTCTACGCCTTTTTTTTTTTTTGTTTAAATAATTAAAAAATACGGAGTGGGGACCCCTCTCTTCTTGATAACCAGCCTTGTTGAAGCTGACAGATGTGGGTTGCAACCCCTAGCTGTGAGTTATGTCTGTCTGGTTATCACAAATACAGGGGAACTCACGCCGTTTTTTTTTAAATTTATTTACAGCGCAGGAGTCGGCTAATGAATACACCCATCAGCTGCTCCTGCTGTCTGTAATTAGCAGATGAGAGCTGTAGTCTGATCCGCTGACCGGAAGTCAACTTTATACCTCTGATCTCAACTGAGCGCTCATGCTGTGTTTTGACGTGGGAATTGCGGCTCTCTGACTGACAGGGATGATTTCACCATCGATCAGAAGCGGTATTTGCCGCGCTGTCATGCACATGACAGCATTGCAAACATTGAATGTTTGGCCTCCCCATTCAAGTGAATGGGGTCCGTGTACTGTTCTGGTACAAAAAGTTTGGGTAACTGTTCGACCGGACCCAAACATCCAGGTGTCTGCCCATCTTTACTCGGATGTCTCGTTTCATATGTTTCAAGGGTGGCTTTGTCATCGCCCGCTTGAAGGGGACAATTCCCGGCTCGTGATTCCAGACGGCGTGCACCTCACCGACATCGGCTTGGACGTTTTCCTGTCCGACCTCCAGTATGGTATTGAGCAGGCTTTGTTAATGGGTGGGGTCAGAGCGCAGTTTAGTTACTACACCCCTCCTTGGTGGTCTTTTTGGAATTCTTACTTTTTTTTTCCCTGTAAGAAGGACTGATGAGCGCCAGGAGTCTGGCTGTTAGCAAATGATTTGCATTAATACATGTTATACCAGGCCAAGATGTGCCTTACGTTTTATACTGTATACCTCTCATACTGTGATCGACCTCCATCCATTAAATGGATAATAATTTAAAGGTTATTGATGTGTGCTTTTTATTTATCTATGGGAATGTTATTTGTTTTGGTATGTTCAGGTCATCTCAGTCTGCAAGGTTCAGCAAATTTTGCCTTGTCACGCTCTGCACCACTCCCTCAACCACTCTACCCCTGAGGGTGGTTTGCACTTTAATGGCCAATTTTTACAATTCTGACCACTGTCCCTTTATGAGGTAAGAACTCTGGAACGCTTCAATGGATCCCATTGATTCTGAGACTGTTTTCTCGTGACATATTGTACTTCATGATAGTGGTAAACTTTCTTTGATATGACTTGTTTTATTTGTGCAAAAAATGGAAATTTGGCGCAAATTTAAAAAAATTTGCAGTTTTTCAACTTTGAATTTTCATGCCCTTATCTCTGTGATTTATGTCACACAAAATAATTAACATTTGCTACATGTCTACTTTACATCAGCACAATTTTGGAACCAACTTTATTTTGTTAGGAAGTTTAAGGGTTAAAAGTTGAACAGCGATTTTTCTTTTTTTTTTTTTTTTTGGGACCACATCACATTTGAAGTAACTTTGAGGGGGTCTAAATGATAGAACATTCCCAAAAGTGGCACCATTATAAAAACTGCACCCCTCAAGGTGTTCAAAACCACATTCAATAATTTTTTTAACCCTTCAGGTGCTTCACAGGAATTTTTGGAATGTTTTTTAAAAAAATGAACATTTAACTTTTTCACAAAAAATTTACTTCAGATCCAATTTTTTTATTTTCCCAAGGGTAACAGGAGAAATTGGACTCCAAAAGCTGCTGTGCAAATTGTCCTGAGTATGCCGATACCTCATATGTGTGGGTAAATCACTATTTGGGGGCATGGCAGAGCTCGGAAGGGAAGGAGTGCCATTTGACTTTTTAAATGCAAAATTGGCTGGAATTGAGATCGGACGCCATGTCGTGTTTGGAGAGCCCCTGATGTGCCTAAATAGTGGGAACCACCCACAAGTTACCCCATTTTGGAAACTAGGCCCCCCAAGGAACATATAGATGTGTGGTGAGCACTTTGAACCCCCAAGTGCTTCACAGACGTTTATAACATAGAGCGGTTATACTCGCCTAACGCCTATTCCACCAAAACCCTCTTTCTCCTGTAATAAAACAAAAATATTGTTTTTTATTTTGTTACAGGAGAACGAGGGCTTTGGTGGAATAGGCGTTAGGTGAGTATAACTGTGTTGGTTAGGTGACTGGGTATGCGACAGAGCAGGAAGAGACACCAGGCCGATAAATAATACAACGAGATTTACTGGAACAGGGGCAACACAAATGGAGGTAATTCTGCAGCATCCGTAATGAGTCCACAATTAATCCACAATGAATTTACACAAAAGAGAGCAGATTCAGGGGTGCCACGTGGTAACCCGACACCAGGGAAATATCGAAGTAGTCCTTGGATGAGTTCAATGGATCGAGCAGATGAGCGATACAACACAGTCCTACGTGGCAGTGGAGTGCCCGCCAGGGCCGGGGGGTACTCGGTACTGGACCGGTTCTTAAGGGGATGTGTCACAGCAGCAGTTATCCGGTCTGTGGCCCTGGGCGTCCAATTAAAATGATAAAAGGGGAAAACTGTATAAACTTTAAGATATAGTATGTGACACCACCTGTGGTATTCGGCAAGTGATGACAGATGCTGCTTAAAGAGACTGCTGGGGCTGATGGTGATGCAGCAGAGTTGGTACAGTTCTCCACAGGTAGAGCTAAGTCCCAGGGCACTTATGATGTGAAAGATAGTGGTGATGGTTGTAGTGCACAGTGGAGGGTGCCGTAAATAACTCTGAGGACACAGCAGGGTGCAGTTTTCACACTTTTACTCACGGTTTGTGGTGCAGGCCAGGGCACTGATTACAGATGGTAATAGAGATCCGGGCAGCCTGGAAGCAATTCAGGATCCCCTGAGCCAGAATGGGGTTAGAGGCCTTCACACTGCGCTGGTCTCTGAGGTACTTGCTGCCTAAAGCTAAGCTCAGTCCTCTGTTTCATTGTCAATAGTACTTGCCTGTATGGCAGGCAGCTTGAGCCTATTACAGGAGTCGCTCCTTGTTGGCAGCTCCGGGCTCTGGGATACTGCTGTGCCTTCAGGTATATGATGGGGCCAGGAGGCCTGCAGTCACCTGCCCTCCGGATTTGTCTGTTGGGACTGTTCTACCCCTGCAGCCATGGACTCCGGCATCCGATATTAAGCACTCTGCCTGGGGTGAGCTTGACCACAGCTCCACTCCCAAGGTTTTTCCTAAACTTCTCTCCTTTCCTCTCTCTTTACTCTGCTCTTGTCTGGGGATGAGCTCCACAGACTCTCACAGACTGACTAACCCCGCCTCCAGGCCAGAACTTACAGGGAAGCTTTCCTGAAACCAGGTGTTAGAGCTCCCCCTTCTGGTCTGAAGTCAGGAAAAGTGTTGGATGCTGGTGTTACCTGGTAAGGGGAACCCTCCTTGCTTCCAGGCATGACATTACCCCCCCCCCCCGTGAGGGAGGCAATGCCACTGTGGCTACCAGACTCCTGGGGTGCCACAGCAGCTTCTAACAATACACACGGTCACTAGGATCTTTCCTCAGCATAAGATCCCAGTCCTTCACAGGTCACAACCAACATCAAAACACTATATAGTGTCCTTAAAGTAATATATAGGCACTTCTACCACAATAATACACACTCAAGGGCAACAAGATGTAACTGATAAACAAAAAAGATATTATGTAATAAAATCACACAATTTTATTAGATGCAAAAAAGTTAAAAATACTACATAACATTACATACATATCATACCCCAAGGGGGAATAGTACACACAAATAACAATATCTCTATTATAGTACACCAAATTAGTCAAAAAAAGAATGTACATTAGATAACACAATATATTCTGGAATACCAATGTAGTACCCCCACACCCTTGCTGGAGCCCAGCTACTACATTATCATCGCTAAAAAATTCAACTATCAAGAGTTCACAATACTAGGTTGTAAGGTGTCAGTGCTTTAATGACCTGCAGAAGGTCTATTTTTCAGTACCTACAAACACAATTGCTACCCAAAGATAATAGCAGTATATCTCATAATGACCCAAGCCAGAGTATATTGCAAAGGTGCCAATGTCTAAATGACCTACAAAGGTCTATTACTCTATACCTATAACAACAATAACTGCCAAAAGTTAGTAGTGGTGTAGCTCATAATTACCTTAGCCAAAGTATGGAGGTGATCGTGGTCCTGTGCAGAGACCCCCGTGCCCCGACGCGCGTTTCGCCCTCTTGCTTCTGTCTGCTACTCACTGACTAACCCTGCCTCCAGGTCAGAACTTACAGGGAAGCTTTCCTGAAACCAGGTGTTAGAGCTCCCCCTTCTGGTCTGAAGTCAGGAAAAGTGTTGGATGCTGGTATTACCTAGTAAGAGGAACCCTCCATGCTTCTAGGCATGACATTACCCCCCTGTGAGGCTACCGGACTCCTGGGGTGCCACAGCAGCTTCTTACAATACACGGTCACCAGGATCTTTCCTCAGCATAAGATCCCAGTCCTTCGCTGGTCACCACCAAAAACATTAGAGTCAGTCCTCAAATCCAGCATGGTGGTGAGACATCACAATTCTATGTGGCAAATTATCTCCAAGCTCCATACAAGGCACAGGACCTGGCTGCAGCTGCAGATCCTTGCCCTTCAAGGCACACAGCATCAACTAACTGAACATGTGGCTTATTGTCCTACCACTCTTGGGATCAGTCCCCCTTGAACAAAGCACCAAGGATTAAGAATGTTCCAGAAATCCTGTCTGCAGTCTGTCTACAAGTTTGTGTATTAGAGATGCCCCCTGCAGAGGGGAACAAAGACAAGCATGCCCCCACCAGATACAGGGCAAGGAATGCTAATGTAAGACTGATTACAGTATGGTCCATGTGTACAGGCTGGGGATGACTCTCTGTTACAGGTTATTTTTAAATAAGAATGGAAAAATGTGTTTTTTTTATTTCTAATGAAAGACTTTATTCTGGTTGTGTCTTTATTTATCATACAACTATAGAAGTAGTAATGGATAGGTGTCTTATAGATGCTTCTCCATTACTAAGCCGTGGGCTTGATGTCACCTGACAATAAAAAGGTGACATCAACCATACAAATATGAACCCCACTTGCCACCGCTACAGGGCAAATTGGAAGAGCCGGGCAAAGCACCAGAAATGGCGCATCTAACAGATGTGCCTTTTCTGTGCAGCTGCGGGTTGATATTTTTAGGCTGAAGGGTCAATATCCATGGACCCTTACCTGCCTGAGAATACCAGTCCCCTGCTGGGAGCTTTAGCAAGGCTGGTTGTCAAAAATGGTGGGAGCCCATGCAGTTTTAGTCATTTATTTATAGCGCAGGCTGATGAATACCCCTATCAGCAGCACCTGATGTCACTGTTATTAGCAGCAGCAGGGGTAGGATAATGGGAGTAAAAGTCCCATCAGCCGCTGCCTGCTGTCTCTTTCATTACTTAAATATAACTCCTCACTATTCGGTCGTCCATGACAGCACCACGTGAGAGAGGGGATCTTCCCTTCAGGAACAGGAAACCTACAGATACAAAAGGGCGGCACCTCTCCCACGCATCAGTTGGTTTCCTGTTCCTAGAGGACGGGACTTCCTTCAGATGGTCAGTCATGGAGTCGTCAAGGGATTCCCAGGCCGGCTAACCGACCCAGGTAGTGGGGGGATCTCCTACCTCGGTCAGTTCGAGGTCCCTGGAAGCGCCACGGTGGGGCTGGGTAGGTCGGCACGGCAGTGGTTGGAGCAGGTGGAGTAGAGGGTCCAGTGGACAGCCGCCTCCAAAGTACCAGCACCAGGAGGCATGTATGCCCCGGGCCCCTCCTGGTGCGTTCCCCCCGGGGTCCGGTCTCTCTTCTGTCCGGGCCGGCGGTTGCGCCCGGTCGGCGGGCGCAGGTCGGCGCACGTGGGGCTGCAGGCATGCCTGAGCTGGGGGCGCCGTGCCGGCTCCTTTCCACGCGCTCCCGCGGTCTCAGACGAGCGGCGGAAGTGATGCGGCGGAAGGGGTGGGGCCGGGAACGCCAAAACCGGACCTCGGGTGCCGGCTGGCTTTCCGGTGTGCGCGGCTGTCCGGGGTGGCGCGCGGTGCCCGGGGCGGGGGGGGTGCCGCGCCAGAACCCTGCTGAATCGGACACTGGGAGGCCTTAAAAGGCAGGAGGTGACGCTGCTGGGGTGCTTCTGAAGGCCCAGCAATGGATACGACAGAAGTCCCCATAGAGCAGCAGGACGAGGTGCAGGAGCGCCCACAGAAGCAGGCCACGGTAAAGCCTCATGCCAGCAGAAGAAAAACGAACGAGCGAACAGAGAGGTCGCCACCCGGGAAGCTGAGGGCGCATTCCACCAGAGCCATGGCGACCTCGTGGGCCGAGAGATCAGAAGTCTCCATTGACCAGATATGTAAAGCGGCTACTTGGTCCTCTCCGAGCACCTTTTATAGTCATTATAGGCTAGACTTGGGTGCTTCCACAGACCTCTCTTTTGGTATAAGGGTGCTGCAGGCTGTAGTCCCTCCCTAAATAGTTATTACTCTCTGTAATTCTCTCAGGTGGTGCTGTCATGGACGACCGAATAAAGTCTTAGTTACTCACCGGTTAACGGTATTTTTCGGAGTCCATGACAGCACCCATATATTCCCTCCCTTTAGTTTAAATTTGGGTGTGCACTTCTTCCTCTTACAGTATATGTACACGGGTAATTTAAAAAGTCGTGTAAAGTATTGTATATAAATTATGCTATTAACCATTGTGGTCCTCTTGTGCTCTGTAATCCAACTGATGCGTGGGAGAGGTGCCGCCCTTTTGTATCTGTAGGTTTCCTGTTCCTGAAGGACGGATCCCCTCTCTCAGGTGGTGCTGTCATGGACTCCGAAAAATACCATTAACCGGTGAGTAACTAAAACTTTCTCCCCTGCTCGCGCCTATCGCCAGCAGAGCAGGGGAGAATGATGAGAGCCGTGTTCAGCACCCAGTGCTGGGGAACAGCGCTTACTGTAATACGTCTTCCCTGGCGTCCGTCTGTGTGGTACTGATATGACACGCATGCCACATGTGTGCTACAAGTACCGCATTTTTCTGACCATAAGACGCACTTTTTCCCCCCAAAATTGGAAAAGTGGGGGGTGCGTCTTATGGTCGCAATATACTCACTCCTGTGCTGGTGGCGTGTGCGGCGGGGCTCTGTAGTGTGGTGGTGGTGGCGGGTTGTGCTCCGCTGCAGGGGCAGAGGCTCTCTGTGCTCCTTGGGGGGGCCCCGCTGGTATTTCCTCACAGCCCGGGATCTCGGGAGAAGAGATCTGAATCTGAGCATGCGCCGTCCCCGGACCAGTGGCCATCTTCCCGGCGTCCATGTTCCCAGAGGCCACCGCAACATGGCAGCAAAGGATGTGCAGGGGCCTCCGGGCTTTGAGGAAATGCTGGCAGAGCCGGCGCTCCTGCACCAGAGCACAGTGCCCCAGCACAGCCCACCTGCCCCAGCACAGACCAGCTCACCGCACCTGCCCCAGCACAGCCCATCTGCCCCAGCACAGCACACCTGCCCAGCACAGCCCACCTCACCTGCCCCAGCCCACCCCATCTGCCCCAGCACAGCCCACCTGCCCCAGCACAGCACAGCCAACCCCACCTGCCCCAGCACAGCCCACCCCACTTGCCCCAGCCCAGCCCACCCCACCTGTCCCAGCACAGACCTTTTGCCCAGCACAGCCCACCCCACCTGCCCCAGCACAACACACCAGCTCCATCACAGCACAGCCAACTCCACCTGCCCCAGCACAGCTGCACCAGCACAGCACACCTACACCTGCCCCAGCACAGCACACCCCACCTGCCCCAGCACAGACCTTTTGCCCCAACACAGCACACCTGCCCCAGCACAGACCACCTGCCCCAGCACAGCCCACCCCACCTGCCCCAGCACAGACCTTTTGCCCCAGCACAGCACACCTGCCCCAGCACAACCAACCTGTTGTGCCCCTGCTTCACCGGAGCATTGGAACGCTCGAAGACTACGAAAGATCTTCAGCGGCTGGGCCCAGCGGCTGCTACACCGAAGAACCATCGTCGGGACGCCGAGGGACGTCGAGCCGGTTAAGTGACACTATATAGTTAAGGACCCGTAGTCTGCCATACCGCGGCCCTATAGTGACCGGCTTTGCCGGACTTAGTTGTGTTCTTTGTTTTCCGTGTTGGCTTGTATTGAGTCCCCTGCGTGGACAATTCCT
This sequence comes from Dendrobates tinctorius, assembly GCF_039654945.1. Lineage (NCBI taxonomy): Eukaryota > Metazoa > Chordata > Amphibia > Anura > Dendrobatidae > Dendrobates > Dendrobates tinctorius. Next base: position 15,580,374 of record NW_027361724.1, read on the forward strand.
GTTATTTTGGTCAGTTGCTTAGACTATACCTGCGGATAGTTACCTGTAAACCTATAAAAGTTGTTACCAAAAGTACAAAACCGTCTCGACACGGCATCCTGTGTACCTGCTAGTACCACATATGGCGTAGTCGGCAGGATGCAGTCTCCGAGCACGGACAACGAGGGCCACTGGCCCAGCATTTCTTTGGGGGCTATGCCAAGCAATCTACCCTGGTTCGCCAGCAGCAGTGCTATGCTGTAGGGCTGGACGGAGCGAATGCGTGGGTTATTTAGGATGCATCCGCTTACCCCTGACCTAGAGGCAGAAGTGGCCCTGATGGCGTTGGACGGGGAAGCCCGGGATTCCGTAATGTTGAGGCCCCGGGGGCAGCGAAACACCTTCGTCAGGGTGTTACAGATCTTAGAAGAGACCTATGGGGACCCGACCGATGTGGGGTAACCCGGATGTTTACTCGCATGCAGAAAGAGGTGGAAACAGTGACCCAGTATATGAATGCTTTGCAGGAACTGTTTCTAGCCATTGAAAGGATGGATGGAGTCGGCGTGAGGACCGTGGACGTAACATTACGTGACCTTTTAGTGACCGGGTTACGAGACACCATAACGAGACAGGCTTTGCGAGAGCGGGTGCGAGTGGACCCACATCTGACCTTTTCAGAGATTGTGAAGGAGGCAGGTGTTTGGGAACAGGAGCAAGAGGTGATGGTCCCTGTGGGGATGGCACGGCGTATCGAAGTATCCGTAAGCACCCTGGGTGAACCCCACTGGGTACAAGAGGTGAAGCAAGAGATACAGAGTATTAAAGGCGAATTGGCCGAAGCCAAGAAAGAGGCCACAAGAAGTCGGCCAGGGCCGGGTAAAGGAGGCATGAACCATCGCAGCCCTCACCCAAGTCGGTCCCCACGACCATTCGCCTGTTACAATTGTGGGGAATTGGGACACTCCGCCTGAGTGCCCACGTTCCAGGAGAAACCCGCCCCGCTGGCCAAGAAGGGCAGAGGACCCTGAGCGGTGGAGACGCCACCCGGAGCCTACCACACGGGGTGGTGGAAGTCACGAAGACCTGGTCGCGCGGTGTCCAGTGGTATGGGCAGAGGTCGAAGGCCGTGCTGTACGATGCCTAGTAGATATGGGATCGCAAGTAACGACCTTGCCAGAGACTTATTTTCGGCAGCATTTTCCCGAAGCAGTGAGACCTCAGTGGGGGTCCGTGATAAAGTTGGTAGCCGCCAACCAGCTACCAGTTCCTGTCGTTGGAGTAGCCTGGATGCAGATTTCGATAAGCGGCAAAGCACTTGGCCGCCGGGGAGTGGTCCTGACCTAGGGAGACACAAACAGCAGCAGTTGAAACGCGTTGATCCTCCTCACTGGTGTGCTTGGTGTTTGCTATAAGAAATTTTTAAAGAACCAACATATTTTTAAGTTGTCCAATAAAGCTTTGTAAATTGCAGCCGCCTCCGTCTCCAGCTGGATCACTTTTCTTTTTTCTCTTCCTCTTGATCCGGTTACTCTGGGTATGAACATCCTACGAGAGTTCGGCAACCTCCTCCTCCTCAATGAGCCCACACAAGAGACTCAACTGCTGGGGTTCTCGCAAGGCCCAAGGGCAGGTCTTCGAGCAGTTGGTGCGGGAGGCGCGAGTGCTCCAGGAGTGCCAGGAGGGTGAGGCGCTGGGCAAAGTCATCGTGCCGGCGGCTCCCCCGCTCGTGCTTCCTCCAGGGCAGACTGTGATGGCCCTGCCGATCCATGCCCCGATGCCACTGGAGGGCGTGGAGGTGCAGGTGGAACCATGCTACTCAGAGCGCCTGCACCCTGGCATACTGGTAGCCTGCTCCCTGGCCACCGTGCGGGAAGGGACCGTCCTGGTGCGTTGTGTCAACCTGGAAGACCAAGAAATCACCTTGAAGCCCCAGGCCGAAATGGCCAAACTAGTAAGGCCTTTGAGGAGATGCTGCCGGACCCCGCGGTCCAGTTGAAGGTGCAGCCCGAAGATCCTTTGGCAGTAACGATACAGACCCTACAGACTGCTGTATCCTCGACCCAGGAGAAAGGTCAAGCCATCCTGGAACGTGGGCCGAACTTTCCTGCCTAGCACCAGCCCAACTTCTCCAGGTAGAGACACTTCTCAGACAATATTAGAGTGTCTTCGCCAGTCATGAGGAAGACTTTGGATGTACCACGGCCATCACGCATGGGATCCCGACGGCAGGAGTGGCCCCCATCCGGGAGCGATATCGGCAAATTCCACCGTAGCTATACCAGGAAGTGAAAACCCTATTAGCTCAAATGTTTCGGAAGGGGGTCATATGAGAAAGCCAGATGATGCTCTCAGTCCAAGTATGGACGCAGGCAGCCTAATAAGCAGGACTGCTGCACACACAAAAGGGTGGAAAAATGAACGCTTGGTAACTGTGCAGAAAAGCCGAATTACTTACCAGTAATGCTCTTTTAATGAGTCCACGACAGCACCCACTGGAGGTATCGGAGCCGCCCCATTTGGAACAGGAAACCCTTCAGGAAAATCAAAGGGGCGGTCCGTCTTTCCTCCTCAGTTTTGCATTTCAGAGTACCAGGAGGACCGCCAAGGATTAGGCAATGTCTTTGCATCACTAAACTTCGCTTATTCATTTTTAGCAGATATACTTTATTATCGATATCTTTAGCAGGGAGGGAAGTGAGCGGGTGCTGTCGTGGACTCATTAAAAGAGCAGCATTACCGGTAAGTAATCCGGCTTTTTACCCTTCGCCACGACAGCACCCACTGGAGAGACTCCAGAGACCATCACCTGGGTGGGACCACCGTGCCAAGGACAGAACTGCCAAAGTTTAGGTCAGAAGTAGATGAAAGGTCAAGTCTATAGTGATTATAGAAGGTAGAAGGTGTTGACCAAATTGCTGCCTTACTTATGGTTTCAATTGGAACGTCTCCCCTCTCGGCCCAGGAGGTTGCCATTGCTCTAGTGGAATGTGCTCTGATGCTCTCTGGAAGATCTTCATTTTTCGTGGAGTAGGCTAAGCGAATAGCATCCCTGATCCATCGAGAAATGGTGCTCTTCATGACTCCGTACCCTTTTTTACATCCCTGAAAAGATATGAACAGAGCCCTACACTGCCTCCAGCTCCTGGACCTCTCAATATACTTTAGGACAGTTCTTCTAACATCCAAAGTGTGGAATTTCCGCTCCTCTGGAGTGGAGGGATCTTCAAAGAAGGTTGGGAGAAGTATCTCTTGAGATCTATGGAATTTTGTTGATACCTTAGGCAGGTATGAGGGGTCTGGTTTTAATATCAACATATCTTGGTATACCTGAAAAAAGGGTGGATCTATGGATAGGGCCTGGATATCACCCATTCTCCTAGCAGATGTCAGTGCTACTAAGAGGGCCGTCCTGAGTGACAAGTATTTGAGGGATATCGTGTCTATTGGCTCAAAGGGTTCTTCTGTCAGGGCGTCTAAGACCAGATTTAAGTCCCATGCAAGGATTGTAGGTATGTGAACTGGAGCTATCCGTTCGCAATCTGTAATAAATCGTGAAATCCACTTATTTCCTGCTATATTATGGCCGTACAGTGCCCCTAATGCGGACACCTGGACTTTGTGTGTTTAGTGCCAGGCCCAAGTCCTTCCCTCTCTTTAGAAATTCTAAGATAGGAACTATCGGGTATGAGGCGCTGTATGAAACTGCAGGAATTTTTTCAATATTCTTGTATAAATCTGGGTAGTGGACTGCTTCCTGCTCTGTAGGAGTGTAGCAATTAGTGTTTCAGAAAACCCTCTTGATCTTAGTAGCTGCCTTTCAAATTCCACGCCGTCAAGTGTAAGCTGTCCTCTTGGGGGGTGGAAAAAAGGGCCTTGGGAGAGTAGGTTGGGAATCGAAGGGAGGACCCAAGGATCTGTCACAGACATAATTCGCAGCCATGAGAACCACAGTCTCTTGGGCCAGAATGGTGCTATCAAAATAATTCTCTCCTTGTCCTCTCTGATCTTCCGAATGATCTGTGGCAGGAGAATTATCGGAGGGAAGGCATATGCCAGGTTGAACTTCCATGAGGCCTGGAGGGCATACAGTATGTCTGGGTGATCTGACGGAGACAGGGAAGCAAACACCTTTATCGGTCTGTTCTCTTTTGTGGCAAAGAGGTCCACCTGAGGTTGCCCCCATAAAACTACTATGTCCTTGAAGACTCGGCGATTGAGGCACCACTCCCCTTGCCGAAGTGTGTGTCGGCTTAAGAAATCTGCCTCTTGGTTGTTCTCTCCCCTGATATGAAGTGCCAAGAGGGACAACAAATAACTTTCGTCTATGTTTAAGATTCTTGCCGCAGAAGACATCAGAGTCTCTGATCGAGTACCTCCCTGTCTGTTTATGTAGGCCACTGTAGTGGTGTTGTCCGACAAGTTCCTGACATGTTTCTGTTGGCTGCGGAAGTAAATGGTGTAGAGCATAATATACCGGCATCAGTTCTTTCAAATTTGACGAGTATCCCCATTCATCTCTATCCCACCTTCCTTGACAAAAGCTACTCCCCATATGGGCTCCCCAGCCATGGGGGCTAGCATCGGTGGTTAGGATACATGATGGTACTATAACACATGGGACTCCTGAGGATAGATGGTTATCATCTAGCCACCATTCTAGAGAAGTCAAGACCTCCTGTGATAAGGTTACCTTGCTCTCGAGATGCCCACCATGTCGCCTGTCCTCTCGGAGGATCTGATGCTGAAGTGTGCAGATATGATAATGGGCCCACCGGACTGCCGGGGCACAAGAACTGAGCGACCCCAATAGCGACATTGCCCCTCTCAGAGACATACGTGGTCTACTTATGGCTGCCTCTCTCTCTTTTGTGAGTGCAACCTTTACCTGAGGTAGTAGACATCTCTGGGTTGTGGAGTCTAACTGGGACCCTAAGAACATGTGAAGGGAATGCGGAACGAGTCTGGACATTGATGATCCAGCCTAGAGCCTGCAAAGATGAGATCGCGTCAGCGACACCTCTGGTACACTGGGTGACCGAGTTCCCGACAATTAGGAAGTCATCTAGGTAAGGCACAATTAGAGTGTCTTTTTGAGGAAGATAGGCCATCACCTCTGCCATCACCTTGGTGAAGATTCTTGGTGCTGTAGAGAGGCCGAAAATGATGGATCTTGCCTTCGAATACCGCCGCGACCCTTAGGTACTTTTGGTATCTATCATGAATAGGAAGATGATAGTAAGCATCCCTCAAATCAATCCCCGCCATTACACAGTTTGGAAAGAGAAGCTTTATGGTGGATCTGATTGATTCCATCTTAAACATTTTTTATAAACGTAGTAAGCTTCCTTAAATTTATAATTGTCCCAAACTTACCATCTGGTTTGGAAATTAAAAATAAAGGAGAGTAGAATCCTCTACCTTCCTGTCCCTCTGGGACCTCTACTAAAACCCCTTTGGATAGTAGGCTCCGAATTTCTTCTTTGAGGGCCTTTTGTTGAACTATAGAGTTTAGGCAGGTTATGATAAAGAAATAAGGGATTTGAAGGAATTCTATTTTCATTCCTTCTTTAATAATGCTTAGAATCCATGGGCTCTAAGTTATTTGTTCCCATTTTGAATAAAAAAATTTTAATCTACCCCTTACTGGTGTGTCTAATTCTTTAATATTTATTTTCCTTCTGGAATGTTGAACCCCTGAACATGCTACCCTTTTGCTTTTCCTCCTTTGTGGGCCATCTATTTGATCTATCCGCTTGTCTCCTCCTTCCAAACGGTCGCCTTTTAAAGGTTCTCCTGTAGAAAGGGATAGAAGAATCAGGGAAGGCCTTCTTCCTTTCTTTTGCTTTGGCGAGTGTCATCTAGGGCTTTCCCAAAGAGAAACTCACCCTCGCACGGGGTTGCGCAAATCTTAGATTTTGATTGCGCGTCCCCCTTCCAGCTCTTCATCCACAGTGCCCGCCTGGCGTTGTTTACAAGAGCCGCCGATCTCGCTGCCAGCCGCAGAGTGTCTGCCGATGCATCGGCCATGAAGGCTGCTGCCCCTCTGATTAATAGAATAGCGGCCCGCAGTTTTTCTCTTGACACTTTCTGCTCGATTTGTTGATCCAATTGGTCCAACCATACGAGCATAGATCTGGCGGTGCATGTGCTGGCTACTGCTGGCTTAAAAATTCCCGTGGTAGACTTCCAAGACCTTTTCAATAACGACTCCGCCTTACGTTCTAGCGGGTCTGCCAACAAGCCTGCGTCCTCTACCGGAATAGTAGACTGTTTCGAGGTAGAGGCTACAACGGCACTTTGGTCCATTTTAATAGCTTGTCATTGCTAAATGGATATTTTCTCTTTGAGTCCGATGGGAGAAAACTTCTTTGATCATGTTTTTCCCACTCTCTCTTTATTAGGGCCTTAATTGCCGGTATTACTGGGAACGCTCTCCTTTTCTTTTCTGCCAACCCCGCAAACATTATTTCTTGTGCAGCTTGGGCACCCCTTGCTTCCTCACACCCCATAGTGTTCCTCATGGATTTGACCAGGTTATCCACACTATCCAGGGGAAAACATGACCGTCCGTCCATGTCTGATGATGACGAGGATGTGAGTGAGGAATCGGAGATTAACCCCTGTTCTTCCTCTGACTCTGAGCTGAGGGTCACCTGTTTTTTGCTCCTAGTCTCTGAGGGAGTACTGGCACGGGTGATAGCCTGTATTTCCTCCCTAATTATAGCTCGAATGTCCTTTGATGACACTGCCGACCCTTGCCTAGTCTCTCTGGTGCACTGTTTACAGAGCTTTTTGGGGTAGGAGTCAGGGAGAGGTTCAGCGCATAAAGCGCATTCTTTATGCTTGGATTTTTGTTTTTTCTTTGCATGGAGAGGGGAGACATGGCAAAAGGAGAGAGGGGGGGTGGAGAGGTCAGCTTATTAGGCAGAGTATATACATTGCACACTCACCCAGTGAAGCTTTATATTACCGGATCAGATGGCTGAGATCCCGTCCTAGGTCTTGACTCTCCCACCTCGCTCCTGCGGGCGGTGTCTGTCCTGGTGGTGTGGTCCCTGGAGGAGCTGCCCCCCGCAGAGTCTCCTGCTGGAGCGTGCACTTCTGTTGGGGACGAGATGGTTCCTGCCACTCAGCTGCGGCGCTTGTTTAAATAGATTGCTCCCGCTTTTTTTTTTTTTTCTTCTGCCCCCGGAAGTCGCTCCTCCCCGGGTTCCCGCACATGCGCCGTTGCGCTCCTCAGACATTCTGCCCCGGAAGTTCACTCATTACTTCCGGGGCTCAGGAGCCTCTGCGCCGGCAGGCTACCGCGCCACAGCTCCTGTATGCGGCCCGCGCTTCTCCCCACGCTGCAGCCACAGCTGCTCTCTCTTTTTTTTTCCTCTGTGCCACTGGCGCACTTACTGCTCCCTGCAGCGGCGGCTCCTGCGTTTGGTGCCCCTGGCACGCTCCTAGGTGAGATAGGGCGGCCCCTCCCGGACCCGGTCATCACCTCTCAGCCATCAGATGAGGGGGGAGCCGTCTAACGGGGTCTCCCCCGACGCTGCTTCCATATCGCAGCCCCTGTCGTTCTCATGGACACTGCACAGGCGGCGTGCAAATCCAGGTACGTCTTCCTGAAGGATTAGTCAGTGGCGTAGCGTGGGGGGGGCGGGGGGGCGGTCCGCCCCAGGCGGCACGTGTGTGGGGGCGGCGCGGCAGCAGAAGCAATTCCTCTCCTCTGTGGGAGAAGCGCGGAGCCTGGACTCACTGACTGTACATTTCGGCCTGCGGGGCTGTGCAGTGAGGGGGTAATGTAATGCAGCCTCTTCCCACCCTTCCTCCATCCTTCTCCTCCGCCTATCGGGAGTCTCTGTACCCCTGCTACCTAGCAGCTTCTCCCTCCTCTCCGCCTGGACCCTCAGTGAGCAGCGCTGCGCTGGGCAGAGGCAGTGCTGACGTCAGCCCCGCTGCACTGGAGGACTGTCATGGTGGGATGGTCGCGACTGCCAGGAATGTGATGCACACAAGGAGCCATGTTAGGAAGAGCCAAGCAGTGAGCTGGTGAGTGCGGGGCTGGGGTAAGGTGGTCTGCGGCTGCCCCCGGCGGCCCTGTGTGCAGGCAGCTGTCATCCTCATCACAGGCTGCGCTGGGTGTGTGTCTGCCTCCATTGTGTGCAGTTATGTGCCACCAACACCGCTGCCTGTGTCTCACCATGTGCAGCAGCGAAAGGATCTGTGCATGCAGCCACACTGTGTGTGTGTGTATGTACACGTGTGTGTGTGTGTACACCTGTGTGTGTGTGTGTGTGTGTGTGTGTACACCTGTGTGTGTGTGTGTGTGTGTACACCTGTGTGTGTGTGTGTGTGTACACCTGTGTGTGTGTGTCTGTGTGTGTATGTATACACCTGTGTGTGTGTGTGTACACCTGTGTGTGTACACCTGTGTGTGTATCCACCTATGTGTGTGTACACCTGTGTGTGTGTGTGTGTGTATCCACCTATGTGTGTGTACACCTGTATTTGTGTATGCCTGTGTGTGTGTCTGTGTGTGTGTGTGTGTACGCCTGTGTGTGTCTGTGTATATACACCTATGTGTGTGTGTATGCCTGTGTGTGTATGCCTGTGTGTGTGTGTGTGTATACACCTGTGTGTGTACGCCCGTGTGTGTGTATCCACCTATGTGTGTGTATGTACACCTATGTGTGTGTGTGTACACCTGTTTGTGTGTATCCACCTATGTGTGTGTATGTACACCTATGTGTGTGTGTGTACACCTGTTTGTGTGTATGTACACCTATGTGTGTGTGTACACCTGTGTGTGTGTATCCACCTATGTGTGTGTATGTATACACCTGTGTGTGTGTACGCCTGTGTGTGTATCCACCTATGTGTGTGTACACCTGTGTTTGTGTACACCTGTGTGTGTGTGTCTGTGTGTATACACCTGTGTGTGTGTGTCTGTGTGTGTGTATATACACCTATGTGTGTGTGTACGCCTGTGTGTGTGTCTGTGTCTGTGTGTGTGTGTGTGTATACACCTGTGTGTGTGTGTCTGTGTATATACACCTATGTGTGTGTGTATGCCTGTGTGTGTGTATACACCTGTGTGTGTGTACGCCTGTGTGTGTGTGTGTGTCTGTGTATATACACATATGTGTGTGTGTATGCCTGTGTTTGTGTATGCCTGTGTGTGTGTATACACCTGTGTGTGTATATACACCTATGAGTGTGTGTATGCCTGTGTTTGTGTATGCCTGTGTGTGTGTGTGTATACATGTGTGTGTGTGTGTATATACACCTATGTGTGTGTGTATGCCTGTGTGTGTGTGTCTGTGTGTGTGTATACACCTGTGTGTGTACACTCTGCGCATGTGTCAGCACAGCAGCAGCTCTGCTTTCCTAGGTTTTCTGTCCCGTCCTGGCACCGTAGCAGCTGCAGAGGCTCCGCCCTATTGATGCTCCCGGGAGGAGGAAAGAATATGGCGGTGCTGCTGCCCCGGCTGGGAGCGAGAGGAAAAGGGTAGGACAGTACTGCACGGGGTGAGGTGGGATACTGGGGAGCATGGTATGGGGGCGATTTGTGGGAGAGGCTGCTGGGTGCACCGCGGCCATTACCGGAGAATGCACCACCAACATCTGTACGGGAGAAGCCACAGACAGCTGTCACATGCCACATAGACATCACACCACAGGTGTCCTAATACAATAATCATCCCCCATATAAGTGTTCTCGTACATCCCCCCATATATACGTGTCCTCGTACATCCCCCTATACGTGTCCTCGTACATCCCCCCCATATATACGTGTCCTCGTACATCCCCCATATCCATATATACGTGTCCTCGTACATCTCCCCCTATACGTGTCCTCGTACATCCCCCCATATACGTGTCCTCGTACATCTCCTCCCCATATATTTTCTGTTTTTTTCTGTCACATTATTAAAAATTATTATTAAAAAAAGCCATTAGGTCTTCATCCAGCATCATCAAGCTAATACATACATATATATATAGAGAGAGAACTGCAAGAAGATGAAAGTCTAGAAATGTAGAAATAATAACAGCAGAGTTAGTAGCAGACTAAAAATTAGATCTTTGAGTGTAGTGTGGGCTCTCCTGATGCTTCCGGATTATCATCGACCAAAGGGGCGGCAAATTTTTCGACCGCCCCGGGCGCCACAAACAGTTGCTACGCCACTGGGATTAGTCCTGAGGTTCCCTGGGAACAGGAAACCAAAACAGAGGAGGAAAGGCGGACCGCCCCTTTTATCTTCCTGTAGGGTTTCCTGTTCCAAATCGGGCGGATCCGATACCTCCAGTGGGTACTGTTGTGGCGAAGGGTAAAAAGATAAGTATTTTTGCTTTTAAAAAAAGCAGTTTGCACAGCAGTGTGCAAACAGCAATGCAGCCATCAGGGAGCCTTATAAGGCAGCCTAATAACCAACAGAGCTGATGCACAAAAATAGAGCCTCCCCTGTCACTGCACACAAAGTGTTGTGTTGTAAGTGGAAATCGCTAACAGCAGAAGCAGTTTTTTGGTTCTTCTTCCCTGCCTAACGCTCTCCCTTATTCTGAATTAGCAGCAGCAACCTCTCCCTAATGCTAAGATCGGCAGAAGTAAGATGGCGGTCGGCGTGCACGCCCTTTTATAGCCCCTGTGACGCCACACAAAGCCAGCCAATCACTTGCATGCCCTTCTCAAAGATGGTGGTGACCGATGCCTATGTCATCGCGTTGCCTACAGTGTGCGTCCTCCATCATTGGCTGAAAAAGGGTGCTGGAAGCATCTTTTGAAACGCGACTTTGGCTGAAAAAGGGTGCTGGAAGCATCTTTTGAAACGCGACTTTGGCGCTCTGGTCGCCCATCTCGTGGCCGACCTCACTCTATGGTCGGTTTTTTTTTTTCATGAAACCCGATTTCAGCGAAAGTCGCTGACTTTAGGATATGACCGACCCATTTCGCTCAACTCTAATGACACTATATGGTTAAGGACCCGTAGTCTGCCATACCGCAGCCCTATAGTGACCTGCTTTGCCGGACTTAGTCGTGTTCTTAGTTTTCCGTGTTGGCTTGTATTAAGTCCCTGTGAGGACAATTCCTGTTATTTTGGTCGGTTGCTTAGACTATCCCTGCGGATAGTTACCTATAAAAGTTGTTACCAAAAACACAAAGCCGTATCGCATCTCGACACTGCATCCTGCGTACCTGCTAGTACCACAGCTGCATCAGGGGACTATGAGACAAGCTGCAACAGGGGTTTGTGTAACATTAGCAGCTTCCTCAGCTGAGGAAGAGCTGCAGCTTGCTTTATCACCCATGACTAGATTGATAGGCTAGGAATGAAATATGGGAGGGGAATGGTGCACTGTATGCAGGCTCTGAAATGCTTTAACAGCGTGCAGCAGCATCAGAAAATGAGCGTTGGTGGGTGGGCGTGGCTAATCATGTGTAAGGAGTGGGAATAGTGGAGCAAAATGGCAACCATGCAAGACTTATTATGAGCACAACTGGCAGCAGCCGAAGCAGGTGATCTCTGGCGGGAGGTAAAGCATCAGGCTCACCAAGGATGCAGGTGAGCCACGCGTTACCCACCCGTCTAATCATGTCTCAAACAGCTTCAGCTAGGCTGTCAGTCATGTGCCAGTGAGCAAAAACCCTGCTGTAAGTAAAAAGCAAAAGTGCATTGAAATGACACAGGGTTAGCATAAAACCCAATCCCACAATCGACAAGATGACCCTGATCGCGACAGTCCTACGCTAATATTAAAAACCTTACCATGTGTCAGAGTTGACCTGTGTGTGTCAATAAGGGCAGACAAAAAGACCTGGTCCCGACCAGTGGACCCCAGTCTATGGAAGCCTTTAAATGTAATTTCCAGCTCAGGAGGGCGGCCACACCCCGGCTTGCACAGAATGCAAAAATACAAAGAAAAAGCACAAAAATTGAGCTTGGTTTAAGTTGGTATACATGCAGCACGTAAACGCATGTTCACATTGGCCATAAAGCATGCAACCCTATTTTTCCTCGATGTGGGGGTGAGGAGGCGTTATAGTATGTTGGTTGGTGGGGGTTTGTGTGGCAGGGCAGTTTTTTTGTCTCAGTCCAGCCCTGTATAATGCATTCCCAAATAATTTCCAAAATGCCTTTTGGCTGTCACGAACACTTGTTTTCCGAGGCCAATTCCTCATTTTCCAAGTAATCTCCATAACATCACACCTGCAAACTACAAAGGAAAAACAATTAAAGAGGGATAATCGTGGAGCGCCCACCAGGGCCGTGGGGTTACTCTGTACCGGTCCGGTTCTTAAGGGGATGTGTCACGGCAGCAGTAACCCGGTCCGTTGCCCTGGGCGCCCAATGAAAAATGATGATTAAGGGGAAATATAGTTTATAAGAGATTATTTGTTGCACCACCTGTGATACTCAGCCAAGGGTGGCCAGCGCTGCTTAAAGAGACCGCTGGGGCTGATGGTGATGCAGCACAGTTGACAGCTCTCCACAGGTAGAGCTTAGTCCCAAGGCAATTATACGTGTTAGAGGTGATGGTGGTTGTGGTGCAAGGCAGGTGACGCTGTAAATAAGTCAGAGCATACAGTAGAGTGCAGTCTTCACGCTTTTACTCTCAGTTCTTCCAGTACAGTCCCCAGCCGGGGTGCTGTGTCCTTTGGGTTGGTGGTCCAGCCAGCTCTCAGGTAATTTGGGGTACACAGTGTCAGAACCCCCTTCATATATTTCTTCCCTGGCCGTCTCACTGCGCTGGCTCCCTCCTCTTCTGCGCTACATCTTCACACATAGTGTCCCTGGCCCCGGATCTTGTCGGACAACATGCTCTAAGTCCCCTTGATCCTATCCGGCTGCCTTTTCAGCGAATGTGTTGGATGTGACTGCAGCACGTGCAGATACTGCAACCCTCCGGTTAGCTAGCTGAGTCCTTAGCTTCTCCACTAGTCTGGGGCCGGTCCCCTACTGCGACCTGGTCCCTCCACCAGACTATGGTCGGCGTGGGTGCGGGCCCCATGGGTGTATTCCTCACATCCGTGCCCCTAAGACCCCTTTCTCTCTTTCACTGAAGCTTATCTTTCTGTTCTCCCATTTTTCCTTTCTCTCCTTCTACTGTCTTCTGGTCTAGGGATGAGCTCCTCACTGCTCAAGTCCCCAGCTCCAACTGACTCACCCTTTCACTGTCACTTTCTTCAGCTCTCCCTTCCTGCTTTCTCCACCCACACCCTCTGCCTAGTCCCTCCCTTGCATGTAGAGGTCTGATGTTGGATGCAAGTTTCTGGGTTCTAGGTAGTGCTTCCCTCCTTACCTGAGAGCGGAATACCACACCTCTGGCTGAGGTGCAATACCTCTGTAGCGAGTGAACCCTCAGGGGCACCACAATGGCATTAAAGACTTGCCACAAACCATGTCTCCAGAAACTAGATATGTCTGATATGGTTAGAAGAAGAAAACAGTATCTGAAAGCTCATGTTTTATAGAAGAGCAAGCCAGCATCTTTTGAGGCAGTAGGGACCACCAGCACCACGGTATATGCATATGACATCTTTTCAGCCCAATTTCGAGGGGGAATTGAGGACAGAGGAGACCCATGACCTGCAGAGAGAGTGTGTGGCGAGTCAGGAGCGTATAAGGAGACTTGCACGGGAGAGAGAGAGAGAGAGGCATCCCAACAGAGTGCTGAGAGAGAGGACCAGCACCGCGAGCAGCAATAGTCAGCACAGCAACAATAAGGGTCTGTTTCAGTAAGGACCCGGGAAGCATCGCCGAGCATGCAGAGCGAGAGTTTGTTGGGAAAGGCTCCCAGCCACAGAGCACAGATCCAGGACTGGCACAGTAAAGACTAGCAGGCGTGCAGGGAGATGTACGCCGTGCAGAGCATTACATTGCAGCTATGCAGATGACGGCAGCTGCTCAGAGGCACAAACGCCGATTGGAAAGTTGCAGAGAGCTTCACTCTTCAGCTCAAAAGTTAGATGGACTAGGGGCTCAGCAGGCAAAACTGGTGACTGCCCTCTGCCGCCAGAAGTGAGACCATGTTTTGGGTGAAGATGCCTGAAGATGCTGCACTGGCCTCCGCCGGTATCTCATCACCTGTTAGACCTCCAGAGAGTAACGGACAGCGGCGCTATGATATGTTAAACCTGATATAAAGACTGTATAGTTGAATAGCAGTTATATTGTTTACCCTGCATCCCCTTTTTCCCTGTTATCTCCCTACAGGAAGTTTTACTGTTAATTAAATAGTTAACCCCTACTCTGCGCCTCTGTCACTGCATCCAAGTACCTGCTTTACATAGTCATCAAAACTCTTCCTGTAGGCGTTTTAGGCTCCCAATAATAGGTTCCTACTACTGTCATTTTCAATCACTTGGTGGGATTCACCTGCAAGCACTCAGCTAGATGCCAACTTCAACTGTATTCCCTCTAGTGTGTTTTTTTTTGTTTTAAAACACATGCGCTACATGAGTGGGTATAAAAGAGGGGGGTTGGTCATGCTATATGTGAGGGCAGGGAAAAAACAAAAATGGAGCTTGGTTTGAGTTGATACACATGCATGTTGACATTGGCCATAAAACATAAAACCTGCAAAAGACAAAGTGAGCAAAAACCCTGCTGTAACTAAATAAGTAAAAGCAAAAGTGCAGCTAAATAATAAACAATTACTTACCGGTAATGCTCTTTTAATGAGTCCATGACAGCACCCACTGGAGGTAGCGGGATCTGCCCCAAAGGAACAGGAAACCTAGAGAGACATAAAAGGGGGCGGTCCGCCTCTCCTCAGTTGTATTTCAGAGTATCAGGAGGACCGCCAATAGTTAGGCAAAGTTATTGCACTTTAAGTTTAACCTATTTACTTCATATTTAGGGAATACACTATTAATACATGGTGTATCTATCGCTATTATCTTTATAGGGAGGGTAGTGAGCGGGTGCTGTCGTGGACTCATTAAAAGAGCATTACCGGTAAGTAATTCGTCTTTTTACCCTTCACCACGACAGCACCCACTGGAGAGATTCCAGAGACCATCACCTGGGTGGGACCACCGTGCCAAGGACAGTCCTGCCAAAGCTTAGGTCGGACAGCTTGATGAGAGGTCACGTCTATAGTGATTATAGAAAGTAGAAGGGGTTGACCAAATTGCCGCCTTACACATAGCTTCGATTGGAACATCTCCCCTCTCGGCCCAAGATATATTGACTGTATAGTTGAATAGCAGTTATATTGTTTACCCTGCATCCCCTTTTTCCCTGTTATCTCCCTACAGGAAGTTTACTGCTAATTAAGTAAATAGTTAACCCTTACTCTGCACCTCTGTCACTGCATCCAAGTACCTGCTTTACATAGTCAAAACTCTTCCTGTAGGAGTTTTAGGCTCCCAATAATAGGTTCCTACTACTGTAATTTTCTATCACTTGGTGGTATTCACCTGCAAGCACTCAACTAGATATCAACTTCAACTGTATTCCCTCTAGTGTGTGTTTTTTATTTTAAAGCACACGCGCTACATGAGTGGGTATAAAAGAGGGGGGGTTGGTCATGCTATATGTGAGGGCAGGAAAAAAAAAAAAAATTGAACTTGGTTTGAGTTGATACACATGTATTGTGAGTTCATTTTCCGATCCACCAGTTGCGAGTTCTCCTTCCAGGCTCCCTCTGGTGGTAACTGGAGGTAGTGAGGCTGATTTAATCAGTAGAAATCTGCCACCTGATAATGAGGATGACGATTGGACCTCAGGAATCTCAGACTGGATTTAAGACAGCCGACACCCTAGTCTGGTGCTGGTGATTCCTTCTGGCTTGTCAGGTCTTGGTTTTCAGCTCTGTTCCAGTCATCTAAAGCTAAGTTTTTTCTGCTAATGTTCACACTTGATTTTGTTGGTCTATTCAGTTTTTTGTGTGGTCAGCCAGTCCCGGCTGGGGCTGCGCTAAATTTCCAACCTTATTTATCTGTATTTGCCAATTTGCTTTTTATCCCTTATTAGATTGAAATATTCTGAGACAGAGCAAAAAGGCCAGAGTGCTGATATAGTGGGAGAAATCTAGTGACTTCAGGGTTAAATTTTGCTATCAGAAGTGTTGGACTTTATTTTTGTAGGGTTTTTTGCAGATTGCAGACAGTGTCTTTCCTTTCCTATCCTTTCTAGTTAGTTTGGGCCCCATCGTTTGCTCAGCCTATTTTCCTGCCTGTGTTTGTGCTTTCATCTTGTTTCACTGTCAATAATGTGTGGGGGCTGTCTTTCCTTTGGGGTCTGCTCTGGGGCAGTTAGTTTTCCCCTTTTCTTGCTTTAGGCTTATTTAGTCCTCCGGCTGTGATGAAGCGTCTAGGACCATCGTAGGTATGCTCCACGGCTGCTGCTAGTTGTGTGGTTAGGATCAGGGATCTGTAATCTGCATAGTTACCAACCTCTTTGGTTTTCTGTGACTTAGCTTGTTTTGTTTTTTTTTTCTCCTCGGTGACCCATTCATAACAGAATCACCAGCCATACCGCAGATTCTAGGGTACTCAAAAGCAGGAAGGAGTTGTTAAAGAAAAAAAAAAAATGTGTCAGGTTTTTTTTTATTTATTTTTTCCTCTTTTTTTTCTGGGGCCGTAGGAGGATTTTTTTTTTCCTAATGGAGATTAAGCAATTGTCTGATCGTGTGGAGCAACTTGCTGCTGAAGTGCAGGGAATTTCCACCTACCTCATTCAGTCACATGCTGCTGAACCTAAGATCCCTACTCCTGATGTGTTTTTTGGGGATCGGTCTAAATTTCTGAATTTTAAGAATAATTGTAAATTTTTGGTGCTGCATAATTTGCATGATACTATTGTTCTGGGTTTTCCCTGGTTGCAAACTCAATCCAGTTTTGGATTGGAAGTCTGGGTCTGTGGTGAGTTGGGGTTGTCAGTGTGTTCTTAGGGACGCGCCTGTTTTCTCCACCTCTCCTCAGTCTCATGATATTCCTGATTATCTAGCCGATTTTTCTGATGTATTTAGTGAGAGCAAGTCTGCGTCTTTGCCTCCTCATAGGAGTTATGACTGTGCAATTGAGTTGATGCCTGGGTGTAAATTTCCCAAGGGTCGGCTTTTCAACTTATCAGTACCCGAGCATGATGCTATGCGGTCCTATATTAAGGAGTCATTGGAGAAGGGTCATATTAGACCATTCTCGTCACCTTTTGAGGCCTGGTTTTTTTTTGTGGCCAAGAAAGATGGTTCATTAAGACCGTGTATTGATTATCATTCCCTTAACAAGATGACTGTTAAATATCCGTTACCTCTGATGTCTGATTTATTCTCCAGAGTTGAGTGCCTGCTGGTTTACTAAGCTTGACCTCAGGGGGGCGTATAATCTTATTCGCATCAAGCACGGGGATGAATGGAAGATGGCGTTTAATACTCCGGAGGGACATTTTGAGTACCTGGTCATGCCTTTTGGGCTCACTAATGCCCCTTCTGTCTTCCAGTCCTTTATGAATATTTTCCGCGACTTTGTGGATAAGTTTTTAATCATCTATCTGGATGATATTTTGATCTTTTCTAGTGATTGGGATTCTCATGTGGAACACGTCCGGACTGTGTTTCGGATTTTGAGGGAGAATTCCCTGTTTGTTAAGGGATCGAAATGCCTCATTGGTGTACAGAGGATTTCATTTTTGGGATTTATCTTGTCTCCAAATATTGAAATGGACCCGGCCAAGTTACAGGCCATTTTTGATTGGGTTCAGCCTATTTCTTTCAAGGCCCACCAGAAGTTTTTGGGTTTTGCCAATTTCTATCGTAAATTTATTGATAATTTTTCTGGTATTGTCAAACCACTGACTGATCTGACCAAGAAGGGCGCTGATGTGCTGAATTGGTCTCCCGAGACTGTCTCAGCATTTCAGGAGCTTACGCAGAGATTTATTTCAGCTCCAGTTTTACGGCAACCTGATGTCTCACTTCCATTTCAGGTGGAGGCAGATGCTTCTGAGATTGGTGCAGGAGCCGTTTTGTCCCAAAAAGACCCTGTGACTTCTAAGATGAATCCCTGTGCCTTCTTTTCTCGAAAGTTCTCCCCATCTGAACGTATCTATGACGTGGGGAATAGGGAATTGTTGGCCATGAAATGGGCATTTGAGTAGTGGAGACATTGGTTGGAGGGAGCTACACATCAAGTTGTGGTCCTCACCAATCACAAAAATTTGATTTATCTGGAGTCGGCCAAACGCTTGAATCCTAGACAGGCTAGATGGGCCTTGTTTTTCATGCGTTTTAATTTTGTGGTCTCTTTTCTTCCGGGCACTAAGAATGTTAAGGCAGACGCCCTTTCCAGGAGTTTCTTTGCCGATTCTCTTAATGTGACCGAGCCTACTGCCATCCTAGGTCAGAGGGTAGTTCTTTCTGCCATTTCACCCGATTTGAGATGCGCCCTGGAGGAATTTCAGGAGGATAAACCGGAGCGCTGCCCTATGGAAAAATTGTATGTTCCTGACCAGTGGAGAAAGAGTGATGTCTGAAATTCATTGCTCCGCATTGGCTGGTCATCCAAGTATTTTTGATACCAGAGATTTGGTGAGTCGGTCTTTTTGGTGGCCTGCCTTATCTCGTGACGTTAGGAATTTTGTACAGTCCTATGGGACTTGTTCTCGGTCTAAACCCTGTTCTCGTTCTAGTGGGTTGCTGATGCCCCTGCCGGTGCCCAAGAGGCCATGGACCCATATCTCAATGGATTTTATTTCTGATCTTCCTGTCTCTCAGAGAATGACTGTTATCTGGGTGATTTGTGATAGATTTTCGAAGATGGTCCATCTTGTACCACTCCCAAAATTGCCATCTTCCGCTGAGTTGGTGCGCTTGTTTTTACAACAGGTGGTTCGGTTACATGGGATTCCTGAGAACATTGTGTCCGACAGAGGAGTCCAGTTTGTTTCCAGATTCTGGAAAGCCTTTTGTTCCAATCTGGGAATTCAGTTATCCTTCTCCTCCGCGTTTCATCCTTAGACCAATGGACAGACAGAGAACAAAGCAGACCTTGGAGTCTTATTTAAGATGTTTTATATCTGCTGATCAGGATGATTGGGTCTCATTTTTGCCCTTTGCCTAATTCGCACTGAACAATAGAGATAGTTCTGCCACTTTGATGTCACCCTTTTTCTGTAATTTTGGGTTTCATCCTCGATTCTCTTCAGGGCAAGTGGAATCTTCGTCTTGCCCAGGTGTGGACACTGTGGTTGAGAGAATGCAGCAGATATGGGACCAAGTGGTGGATAAGTGGTCACTCTCTGGAAAAGGCCCAGCGATTTTCTAACCGGCATAGGACCATTGGTCCCCGGTTTAAAGTGGGTGATATGGTTTGGTTGTCGTCTAAGAATATTCCTATGAAGGTTGCATCTCCAAAATTTAAGCCAAGATTTATTGGACCTTATAAGATTTTGGAGATTCTTAATCCTGTTTCTTTTCGATTGGCTCTACCAGTTACGTTCAAGATCCATAACGTATTTCACAAGTCTCTGTTGAAGAGGTTTGTTGAGCCAGTGGTTCCTATGGCAGCACCTCCTGACCCTGTGTTGGTTGAAGGCAATATGGAATATGAGTTAGAGAAAATATTGGATTCTCGCTTGGTTAGACGGAGACTCCAGTACTTGGTCAAATGGAAGGGTTATGGCCAGGAGGATAATTCTTGGGTCTCTGCCTCTGATATTCATGCCAATAGATTGGTTCGTGCTCTTCACCGGGCCGATCCTGATCAGCCTGGTGGCGTGGATGAGGGTTCGGTGACCCCTCCTCAAGGGGGGGGGGTACTGTTGTGAGCTCATTTTCCGGTCCACCAGCTGTGAGTTCTCCTTCCAGGCTCCCTCTGGTGGTAACTGGAGGTAGTGAGGCTGATTTAATCAGTAGAAATCTGCCACTTGATAATGAGGATGACGATTGGACCTCAGGAATCTCAGACTGGATTTAAGACCGCCGACGCACTAGTTTGGTGCTGGTGATTCCTTCTGGCTTGTCAGGTCTTGGTTTTCAGCTTTGTTCCAGTCATCTAAAGCTAAGTTTTTTCTGCTAATGTTCACACTTGATTTTGTTGGTCTATTCAGTTTTTTGTGTGGTCAGCCAGTCCCGGCTGGGGCTGTGCTAAATTTCCACTCGTATTTATCTGTATTTGCCAATTTGCTTTTTGTCCCATATTAGATTGGCCTCTTTTTGCTCTCTCTCAGAATATTTTAGAGTGCTGATATAGTGGGAGAAGTCTAGTGACTTTAGGGTTAAATTTTGCTATCAGAAGTGTTCAACTTTATTTTTGTAGGTTTTTTTTGCAGATTGCAGACAGTGTCTTTCCTTTCCTATCCTTTCTAGTTAGTTTGGGCCCCATCGTTTGCTCAGCCTATTTTCCTGCCTGTGTTTGTGCTTTCATCTTGTTTCACCGTCAATACATGTGTGGGGGCTGTCTTTCCTTTGGGGTCTGCTCTGGGGCAGTTAGTTTTCCCCTTTCTTGCTTCAGGCTTATTTAGTCCTCCGGCTGTGATGAAGCATCTAGGACCATCGTAGGTATGCTCCATGGCTGCTGCTAGGTGTGTGGTTAGGATCAAGGATCTGCAATCTGCATAGTTACGAACCTCTCTGGTTTTCTGTGACTTAGTTTGTTTTGTTTTTTTTCTCCTCGGTGACCCATTCATAACACACATGCATGTTGACATTGACCATAAAACCTGCAAAAGACAAAGTGAGCAAAAACCCTGCTGTAACTAAATAAGTAAAAGCAAAAGTGCATCTAAATAATAAGCTGGATTACTTACCGGTAATGCTCTTTTAATGAGTCCACGACAGCACCCACTGGAGGTAGCGGGATCCGCCCCAAAGGAACAGGAAACCTACAGAGACATAAAAAGGGGGCGGTCCGCCTCGCCTCAGTTTTGGTTTCCTGTTCCCAGGGGAACCTCAGGAAGAATCCTTCAGAAGACATACCTGGGCAGAGTTACATACATACAGAGTTTTTAGTAACACTGTTCGGGATAGTCCTACACTGTCTAATATTAAAAACCTTGCCTTGTGTCAAAGTTGACCTCAATGTGTGAACAAGGGCAGGCAAAAGAACTGGGTCCCAAACAGTAGACACCAGTCTGGGGAAGCCTTATATACAATTTCCAGCTCAGGAGAGGGAGGCCACACCCCAGCTTGCACAGAATGCAAAAATACAGAGAAAAAAAAAAAAAAAAAATTGAGCTTGGTTTGAGTTGATACACATGCAGCATATAAATGCATGTTGACATTTGCAGGTTTTATGGCCAAAGACAAAGTGAGCAAAAACCCTGCTGTAACTAAATAAATAAAAACAAAGGTGCATCTAAATAACAGTTTTTAGTAATACTGTTTTTGATCAAGAGTAGCATGAAAGCTATCCCACCATGACACGGTAACATGTTAAACCTGATATAAAGACTGTATAGTTGAATAGCAGTTATATTGTTTACCCTGCATCCCCTTTTTCCCTGTTATCTCCCTACAGGAAGTTTTACTGTTAAGTAAATAGTTAACCCCTACTCTGCACCTCTGTCACTGCATCCAAGTACCTGCTTTACACAGTCGTCAAAACTCCTCCTGTAGGAGTTTTAGGCTCCCAATAATAGAAAATTACGGTAGTAGGAACCCATCACTTGGCGGTATTCACCTGCAAGCACTCAGCTAGATATCAACTTCAACTGTATTCCCTCTAGTGTGGTTTTTTTTTAGTTTTAAAACACACGCGCTGCATGAGTGGGTATAAAAGGGGGGGGGGGGGGGGTCGGTCATGCTATATGTGAGGGCAGGGGCAGACTGACAGCTTTAGGCCCTTGCGCAAGAATTGTGTATGGGCCCCCCTCCTTTTATAGTATACAATTTTATGATATATTACGTATTTTACACACCTCTATTACATATAGTCTCCTCATAATGTATATTGCCATCCCTTATTACACAGTGCCTTCTCTCGTGTACAGCCCCGTCGCCTACATATCGGATGTAAAGGACGGTGCTATATATAACGAGAATGCTATGCAATAATGAGACAGTGCTGTACATAAACAGAGGACACTACATAAAACATGACCACCCCATACATAACTAGAGAGGATGGTACGCAATAAGGGAGACCCTCTCAGTAATAATATCGCCCATTCTGGGCCCCTTCCTGGGATAATGTCTCCCAACCTGACCTTAGTATAATGTGTCCCATCCTAGTATAATGAGCCCCTATCTGGTACATACGCCCCTTATCCTTGGTCACAACCTTATGTATATGTCCCCAACCATCTGTAATATACTCCATCCTACGTGGTCCTTTTTGTAATGCATCAATAACAAACTATACTACCTACCTTCCCCCACACCGTGCAAGATCCTCTTCTATTCCCGGTGTGGGAGCCAGCAGCTTGACTTCGGCATCCCCTCAGTGGCACATGAGATCACTGCTGTGCACCTCCAGTCATGCCATCAACCACCTGCCTCCGATTGGCCAGTGTCATGTATTGCAGCGCAAGGTGGTGACCGATTCCCTTCGCTGCAATACATTTTAGCTTAAAAAGGAATCTGTCACCAGCTTTGGCTAATATGAGTGACGGTCACTACTTTGAGGCGTAGGAGGTCCCCAGATGGAGCACTCCTCTCTGACAACTGCAGCACCCGACTTGGCTCTGCATGACCCTGTTCTGCATGGCTCTGCTCTACACAGCCCTCTACAGGCAATAGGCTCTCTCAGCGGCCTGTCGCAGTGCCGGTACTCTGAGGGAAGGGGGAAGCAGAGCGCGCTGCTCTCCGCTCACGCAAAACTGTCCTGCAGTGCATGCTTTCTGCTCTTATACCTCTGCTGCACATGCTTTTCCCTACTCACTCTCCGCCCTCTTTTTTCAGCAGGAAGCTCCATCTCACTAATGCTTCCCTCATGCAGCAGGGGAAGGTCCACCTCTCAGGCTTCCCCCTGGAAGCAGAGGATGCAGCCCTTTCAGTTCCAGACCCGGTATTCAGGTATCCGCAGTCCGGTCTATTGTTAATTCCAAAAAGAGGGAAAAATACGAAGCATTTAAAGGAAACCAGGATGGATGAACACAGAACTTAAACACATGCTATAAAAAGGAAGAAAGAAATGTTTATCAAATGGAAAGAGGGAGGCATTTCTAATGAAGAATATAATGCTGTCTGCAGAACACAAATCAGATTAGCTAAAGCTGACAATGAATTAAGGCTTTCAAGAGACATCAAAAGCAATAAAAAAGGATTTTGGGGATATGTCAAAAGTTAAAGAAAAGTCAAAGATCCTATAGGATTTTTACAGGATGAAAATGATGACATGGTAAGAAAGGATGTTGAGAAGGCCAAACTTTTAAATTCCTATTTTGCATCTGTTTTCTCTCAGAAAGGAACTGTAACATCAGCCAATCTTCACTGTCCTATTAAAGGAATAGAAGAATCCAGGATATCTATAAACAGAAATATAGTAAGGAAACACTTAGCTAAGGCTAGTTTCACATTAGCGCTTACGGCCGCAGCGTCGGGCTGCGCACGGCCGCCGCTAAGCCCCGCCCCCTATCTTTAGCACTGGGGACGCAGGCCATGCGCAATATGCATTTGGCGGCGCATGCATCCTTCTGACGCTGCGCGGCGCGCACCAAATTGCAACCTGTTGCGTTTGGCGCTTGTCGGCGCAGCGTCAAAAGGACGCATGCGCCGCCAAAAGCATACTGCGCACGGCCTGCATCCCCAGTGCTAAAGATAGGGGACGCAGGACGCATGCAGCGTCATGCGTCCGTAGGCAGAGCTACCAGCGGAGGCGCAGCAGGGGGCGGGGTTTAGCGGCAGCCGTGCGCAGCCCGACGCTGCGGCCGTAAACGCTAATGTGAAACTAACCTAACATAAATGAATTAAAGTCTCCAGATCCAAATGAATTAAACCCTAGAGTACTGAAGGAAATAGCAGAAGAACGTTTTGAACCACTCTCCATAACCTTTGAAAATTCTTGGAGAACAGAAGTCAGAGAAAACTGAAGAGCTGCAAATGTTCCCATCTTCAAAAAAAAAAAAAAAAATGGGGAAGGTGGACCCAGGGAACTGTAGGACGGTGAGTGACTTCTATACCAGGAGAGAACTTTGAACAAATTATTAAACATGCATGTACGTACCTTGATAAAAATGAAGTGATTAACCAGAGTCAGCCTGGGTTTATAACTAATAAGTTATGTCAGACTAACTTAATTTCCTTCTATGGCAGAACCACTGACTGAGTGGATCAGGGAAATGCTGTAGATATAATATATCTTTACTTCAGCATAGCATTTGACAAAGTATCTCACACCATCCTTATTGAAAAAATAAGTATGGAATGGACAAGGCAACTATTAGGTGAACTCATAACTGGCTTAGTGATCTGACTCAAAGGGTGGTCGTAAATGGCTGCATATCCAGTTGGAAGAAGGTCTCAAATGGAGTACCACAGGGTTCTGTCCTGGGCCCTGTATTGTTCAACATCTTTATCAATGATTTAGATGAAGGAATTGAGGGTACACTGATTACGTTTGCTGATGACACAAAGCTAGGAGGGATAGCCAATACTAGAGAAGAGAGAGGGAGGATTCAAAAAGATATGAATAAACTGGGGAAAGTGGGCAGCAACTAACAGAATGGTTTTTAATGGAAAATTGCAAAGTACTACATCTGGGCAATAAAAATGAAAAAAAGCATGTACAGAATGAGAGGAATAGGGCTAAGCTACAGCACATGTGAAAAACACTTGGGTATACTAATAGATCACAGACTAAACATGAGTCAGTGTGATGCAGCAGCAAAAAAGGCAAATACAATTCTGGGATGTATTAACAGAAACATACAGTCTAGATCATGTGAAGTCATTATCCCCCTATACTCCTCTTTGGTCAGACCTCATCTAGAATACTGTGTCCTGTTTTGGGCACAAAAAAAAAAAAAAACACCCCACACACACACCACATCAAACTTGAGCAAGTTCAGAGAAAAGTGACCAGAATGGTGACCGGTCTGCCAACCATGTCCTATGAGGAACGGTTACAGGATTTGGGAAGGTTTAGCTTGGGAAAAAAAAAAAAAAAAAACAAGACTGAGATGGGGACTTAATAGCTGTCTACAAATCTCAAAGGGCTGTCACATTGTAGAAGGAGCATCTTTATTCTCATTTGCACAAGCAAAGACTAGAAGCAATGGGATGAAACTGAATGGGAGGAGAGAGATTAGATATTAGACAACTTTTTGACAGTTAGGGTGATCAATGAGTGGAACAGGCTGCCACGAGAGGTGGCAAGTTCTCCTTCCATGGAAGTCTTCAAACAGAGGCTGGACAGACATCTGTCTGGGATGAATTAGCGAATCCTGCTTTGAGCAGGGGGTTGGACCAGATGGCCCAGGAGGTCCCACCCAACTCTACCATTCTATGAATCTATGATAAGTTTGGAAATATTGCACTGGAATTTATCAAAATCTGAATCTCCTGAAAGATTAAAGACCAGTAAATACCCCAAACATGGAGTCCATTTAAAAGCATAAGAATATTTCAATGTATTGAATCTGTTTGCCAAAAAGTTATGTAAAAACAAAGAGTCAAAAGTGGCAGCAAATAAATGTTTATTTAGTTAAATTTCACTCTCGCCCCTCACAAAGCAGCAGCACAGATTCAGCAGACGTGTTTGCCTCGTCCAACAGCTGGAAAATCTTCTTCCGAGTCTATGGGAAAAACAAAAATGTATATCAGTTTTTGTAGACTAGAGCATGCAAAATAAAAAAAAATACCACTTAGGTGGGAATTCATTAAGAGCCCGGTTTCATACGCCAGTGTTAATAACGTTAGTGCATCTTTGGGCACCACAAACTGAAGTCTTCACCAAGCCCAAGCTAAAAAAATAGATTATTACCAGCTTCTGAAGTAAATTATAGGGAATTGTTCAGGGCTATGCAATTATCTGCAATTTTTATGCCAGAAAACTAATGTAAATACCTTGATGTGCTCCCTACATCGTATGTACCCGAGGGAACATTCTGGAGACAACGTCACTGTGCACAATGAGCAACAGCTTTGAGTTACTGTTACTATTCCATATTGAGGTTCAAAATTCTTTGCTGATCAATTTCAAAATACTTAATGCAGCAGGACTTAATGCTTGAACACATTAGAAGCTGTAGAAGTCTGTATGCATTGAGCTCCCGTAGCGTCAGGGCAGGCTCGCAAACCACCAGAAAGTTTAATAATTGCATCGTGTCTTTCTGGTAGATGCTCCACTGATAATTTTTATGAAGTCATCTCGGATTGAAGGATACATTTTAATCACTCTGCTTCAAATTCCTACATCAGACAGTGAAGCATTTCAAACAAAGCAGTATAAAAAAAAAAAAAAAAAAAAAAAAATGCAAGGCTGAAAGAAACTAGTACCAACTAATCTGCACAAAGGATAGCGCGCTAAAAGAAGTAGTACGTGTTTTGTTACCAACTGAAAATGTATTATATCAATACCAAACAGGTAAAAACTGACCCACACCAGGTCAAGCATATAATGCAGTCAGATACAGCCAGGTTATGTATATATACACACACATCCATCTATGGTAGTGCAAGACAATTCACTTAATGTCTATAGTACCAAAAGGCTGCAATTCCTACTGTGTTTGACAAAGTATTTATAAAGTAGTGATGAGCGAGTATACTCGTTGCTCGGGTGACCTCCGAGTATTTTGGCGTGCTCGGAGATTTAGTTTGTCGAAGTAGCTGCATGATTTGTGGCTGCTAGACAGCCTGAATACATGTGGAGATTCCCTAACAAACAGGCATTCCTCACATGTACTCAGGCTGTCTAGCAGCCACAAATCATGCAGCTGTGTTGACACAAACTAAATCACCGAGCACACCAAAATACTCACAGGACACCCGAGCATGCTCGGGAAAGCCCGAACAACGACGCTACTCGCTCATCACTATTTATAAGCACTGCTTTAAGAGGCAATGGTACATTCTCTGTGTATAGACTGTATAACCTGTTTGGCATGAATCATGCATAGATGGTGTCCAAGTAACTGGATTTGCTCATGAGTAGCACAAGTCCAAAACATGTAAATAAGTCTGTGGTAACCAGTCGTTTTGTTGCCACTGAGCGTAAAATACTTGAACCAATATGTAGGTCTGATTAGTACCTCAAAGTGCAATATAGTGGTCCGCGCCACATAACCTCGGTAGGCAGAAAAGTCCAGGAATCAGTCGCAACAAACTAAATTCAGGGAGTCTTCACCCGAAGTAGTGAAGAGCTGTGCGCGAGAGCAGTCGGCGTGCAATGTCAACATGTTGCTCGTGTACGGAGACTTGGAGGGGCCATACTATCCTTTATTTACCAAGTTGTGCTCTATGTGAACTAATCACACCACCAATGGTGTGTATTGCCTCTTGCAGCTTTTAACATTTTCCATTGAAGTTTGGACAAGCACCGGTATCCATATTTTCTCTGTTGTCCAGTTTATGCGGCTCTGATCTCCTTGCTTAAGGAAAGCGTCATTAACAAGCAGACAGCACTTCATTGAGACTGCATAAAACTACGGTTCTCAAAATGGTAATTAATGAAGGAACACGTAACCAGATCGGCCCATCAGCCTCATTCAAAATAACCAGCTCTCCCATGTCTAGAGTTCTTCCAACTAGAGGAGGCTTATTGGCAAGTCTGGTCACTCGGCCCCCTATTTAAGATTCCTCACACAGCTATGCGCTCGTTCAGTCGTTTTAAAAACTTGCATGGCATTGAATAGAGAAAGTCGAACATGTGCA
Organism: Dendrobates tinctorius; assembly: GCF_039654945.1. Lineage (NCBI taxonomy): Eukaryota > Metazoa > Chordata > Amphibia > Anura > Dendrobatidae > Dendrobates > Dendrobates tinctorius. The sequence goes on from NW_027361724.1 coordinate 15,608,107, forward strand.
GCCACCTCTCCGGTCATTAATCTAATGACAGCTTCCCTTTAAGCTGGGTTGTTTTATTTTAGGGGCTACAATGCATATTTATTGTTCCGTATCTTCTTGGTGCAACGTGGAGCGGGCAGTAGCCACGGGCTAGGTACTGGACTTCTGTGACTGCCCAGGGCACTACTTGAAAGAGTGGGTCCTGCCTGGGTGTTGGTGCTGTGAGGGCTTTGCACCCGTGCAGGCTCTCTGTAGCCGATTGTGTTGGCCAGCGAGGAATATAGGCTCCAGAGTTCAGTAGTTTAGACCAGGGTTCCCCCAACTCCAGTCCTCAAGGCCCACCAACAGATCATGTTTTCAGGATTTCCTTAGGGTCCTGTCACACAATCTCGCTAGTGAGATCGCTGATTTTGGGGGGGGGGGGGGGGGGGGAGGGGAATCAGTGACCGGCCCACCTGACGGTTATCGCTGATTGTGCTCGAGCGGCCTGGGCCGTTTTTTGATCGCTGGTCTCCCGCTGCCTAGCATGCATCGCTGCGTGTGGCAGCGAGAAACCAGCGATCAGCGACGCTGGTTTCTAATGTAAACGTCGGGTATCCAAGAGCCGCGCTGCTCCTGTATATCCGACGTTTACATTAGAAACCAGAGTCGCTGGTCCTGATCGCTGGAGGGGCTGTCTATGTGACAGCTCACCAGTGATCAGCCTAACGATGTCCCAGCGATCCCATCATGTCGGATCGTTGGTGGGATCGCTGGGACATCGTTTAGTTTAACGGGGGCTTTAGTATTGCTCAGGTGATAATTGCTTCACCTGTGCAATATAAAGGGAATCCTGTAAACATGATCTGTTGGTGGGCCTTGAGGACTGGAGTTGGGGAAACCTGATTTAGACTCCCGTTCAAAATCTCAGTCTTTACTGAACAGTAGCTTGGATAGGGTTATGGGTACAGTGTCTTATGAACATTTCCTTCACAGTGAAAATCATTTTCACACAGTGTTCTACGGTAATCAATTCCAGGGCCTGTGAAGGTTTCACCCTACTTCACAGCCTAGCTTATCACTACAGCCCTGATCTGCAAGTCTCTCTACCTGCTCAATGGTCCCACGTACTATTTCTTCCACTACTGGTGCCCTGGATCTGGCTCAGGACCACCCACTAGTCCCACAAACTTAAACCTGTTTGGGTCAGTTAATTTTGGCATTTAGCAAGCTTAGGATTTATGATAAGTCGTCCTGTCCAGAGACCCCCTTAGAGGTGGGAGGACGTTGTCTCGTCTTCAGTCACTTGCAGGTCGCACTACTCCCTAGTCTCCTTTTCTTAGTTCACCCAACAGCACTGCTCAGTCATTTCCTACTCAAACTTGTCGCCATCTGCATAACTACAGGAAGCAATCACTTCCCCCAACACCAATCCTCTCCCACTATGGGTTAGTCCCAAACATTAACTCCAGTCACTATCTATGCTACTTGCCTTAACCTAAGCCTTATCCTATACACTACCAACATGACACATTACATTAAAAAAAAATAAAAAATAAAAATAATGATGACACAATATGTGCAAAAGACACATTACACTATACAGACACACTGGAATTGGCGTCTTCAGGGGTATGAACCCGACAGCCCAGTCGACACCCCCTATATTGGTATACTATATGTATGTAGCTTGATTGGGTTGTATATTGCGCAAATTTTTAATTAGCTTTTGAGTCATCTGAACTATTCCACTAAGCCATTTTCTATGAATCCACACATTATTGCATCTGAATTTTTATAAGCCAAATGCTACACTAATGGGCAATAATTCACAAAAAAATAATGGGATCCAGTAGTGCCTCAAAATTATGCCCAAACACATTTGGTGGAAGAAAATGATAGTTTTAATTACCTGACTTTTAAATTCATCATCCTCGATTTCTCGGAGGTTAATGAGAACATTGAAATAAGCTCCAAAGACTCCAGCCTCTAAAGCTTTAGCTGCCACCTAATTAAAGAGAATAAATCCAGTCACAGATGTACCAAAATAAAAGATGAAAATGCAATAAAAAATTAAAAGCACAACAAAACAAAAAAAAAAAAAAACAACGTGTGGAATATTCTAATAACGTCTCCTCTTCTTGACACAAGAACTAAGGTTTTTATCAGCATTAGCCCAATGCATTGTATGATACTTACACAAAAGTGGAAACTACTACATTTCATGTCAGTACCTGCAAGTCAGATATACATGATATATTGCCGCATTTTGACAGCTCCAACAGTGGCTTCCACAAGGTGCTTATTTTCTCAGCAAGACTTAGGGGCACACCAACGGCCTCCTTAAGGCCATTCTGAAGAGCCTGGAAACGTCTGGAGAAAAAGAATGGATGAGCTTGAGGCCTTTGTTAAATATCCATATTAAAACTCACAGGCACGGAAGCCGGATATGAATAGCTGAAGTACATATAAAACGTTGTTGGCTAGAAAAATCTCTCTCCTACACTAGCCTTATCCCCCCCAATGGCTTTTATTTTATGGTTTACCACTATCCAAATGAAATGCTTAGCTACTTACCAGTAGCGGTGTTTTTCAGGAGCACACGACAGCACCACGAGAGAGGGGGATCCACCCTTCGGGGACAGGAAACCTATAGGCACAAAAAGGGCAGCCCTCTCCCCCGCTTCAGTTGGATTACAGAGCATAAGAGGACCTCCCTGGTTAGTAGCAATATAATATAATATATATATATATATATATATATATATATTTTACACAAACGATGATTAAATACTTTTTACACCCGTGACTAAGATCTAACTTCCGAGGGAAAAATAGGTATTAGACCTACCGCTAATGATGTTTCCAGGAGTCCATCCTGACAGCACCATGGAGGATGTCCTCCTCCTCCTCCTTACAGGGACAGGAAAAGCACACGAGAGGTTAAAAGGTCATGTCCCACCCCCTTTCCCTCAGTGATTTAACAAGTACCACAAGGTGGATGATGCTAGTAACAGTTTAATGAAACAATCATATTACAGCATATGACGACATATAATACAACGTAGTATAACATAACAGGGAGGGAACTACCCGTGCTGTCAGGATGGACTCCTGGAAACATCATTACCGGTAGGTCTAATACCTATTTTCCAGGACGTCCACCTGACAGCACCATGGAGAGTACCAAAGCACCTCCTCAGGGTGGGATTACCGCCTGGAGAACTTTTCTCCCAAATGCGGTCTGCTGACCAGCTAACACATCAAGCTTGTAGTGCTTGCAGAATGTATTAAGGTTGGCCCAGGTTGCTGCTCTACAGATCTGATCAACCGAGGCCCCCACCCGTTCCGCCCATGAGGCCGATACCGCCCTCGTAGAGTGGGCCTTTATGGAATCTGGCAGGCTGGCGCCTTCGGCTTGGTAGGCGTCAGAGATTACTGAGGTAATCCAGCGCGCGATGGACGCCTTAGAGGCCTTTTTCCCCCCTTTATTTTTGCCTCCAAAAAGAATGAACAGGTTTGGGTCGATGCGCCAGCTATTGGTGGCCTCTAGATAGTCTAGAACTGCGCGCCTCACATCCAGCGAGTGAAGACGCCGTTCCTTTTTATTACGGGGATTGTCACAGAACGATGGTAACACTATCTCTTGGTTTAGATTCTTTGCGGAGGCTACCTTTGGGGTAAATGCCGGGTCTAACCTTAGGATTATACGGTCATCTCTTATCTGAAGATATGGGTCCTTAGTGGACAGGGCCTGGATCGCCCCTATTCTTTTGGCCGTGGTAATGGCTACTAAGGCGGCCGTTTTACGAGTGAGAACAGGGATGGTTATTTTCTCGCTGAGGGCGTAGGGTTCCGTACAGAGAAACCTGAGTACCAGGCCCAGGTCCCAAGGCGGGGTGAGCTGCCTAATCGTGGGGCGCAGGCGCTGCGTGGCTCTTATAAATCTGATTATCCAGGGATGTGAGGCTAGCCGGTAGTCGAAGAAGGCGCTCAAGGCTGAAATCTGTACTTTGAGTGCTGTGCTTAAAGCCTTTATTAAAACCTGCCTGCAAAAAACTTTGTATACTAGGGAGGTCGGGGGTGCCCGCCCCGAGATCGGACCTGCCACCTTCCAGACAGAATCTTTTCCATATCTTTTGGTAGATTGCAGATGTCACTGGTTTCCTACTGGCCTGTAGGGTGGATATGACCTGATCCGACAATCCCTTTGCCTTCAGGATGTCCCTCTCAGGATCCAAGCCGATAGGTGGAGTCTTGCTGGGTTTGGGTGGTAGATCGGGCCCTGGTGGATGATGTCCTTCCGCAGGGGTAGCTCGACTGGGTTTCCTACTGCCATGGCCCCTAGAAGAGGGAACCAGCTTCTCTTTGGCCAGTATGGAACGATCAACATCACTCTTGCGTGGTCCTCGCGTATCTTCCTGAGCACTGCCGGTATGAGAGCCAGTGGTGGGAATGCATAAGCGAGGGATTCTCCCCAAGTCTGGCTCAGGGCATCTACACCTTCCGGGTGGTCCGTCGGATTCAGGGAATAGAATCTGGGGACCTTCGAGTTCTTTCGGCTTGCGAAAAGATCTATACTGGGGGTCCCCCAACCCTGACAGAGATGGTCGAAGATCTCTTCGTTCAGTTCCCACTCTGTCGGGTGGATCCGTTGTCTGCTCAAGTAATCTGCTACTTCGTTCTGAGATCCTTCTAGGTGTACTGCGGTCACAGATCGGACTGTTCGCTCCGCCCACGCGAATATCTTTCCCGCTAGGGCCTGTAGTGGTTGATGTCTGGGCCCTCCCTGGTGCTTCAGGAATGCCACTGTCATATTGTCGGATAGTATGCGGACGTGACGATTCTTTACTACCGACTGGTTTCTTCACAACGCTTCCCAGACCGCGAAGAGCTCTCTGAAGTTGGAGGATCTGGTCCTGATGTCTACTGGCCATCTCCCCTGGAAGATCTTCTCTTCTATGTGGGCTCCCCAACCCCACGCGCTGGCGTCTGTGGTGACTACCACATATGGAGAGGGTGTCCATAGTACGCCCACCTGAAGGTTTCTGGACTATGTCCACCACCGAAGGGATTCCCTTACTCTTTCTGGCAGCCTTAAGGGTCTGTCTAGCAATGCCTGACTTCTGTCCCACCTCGCGAGGATCTCTTTCTGTAATGATCTCGAGTGGAATTGGGCCCATCGGACACACTGGATGCAGGCCGTCATGAAGCCCAAGACCTCCATTGCCTCTCTTATGGAGCATTGACGCCTCAACAGGTCTCTGGTTCTGGCTTGAATGGTCCTCTGCTTCTGCTCGGGTAGCCAAGATATTCTGTCGGCTGAGTCTAGAAGGACTCCAAGAAATACTTTCCTGGTCTCTGGCCTGAGGTCCGACTTCTCCCAATTGATCACCCAGCCAAGGAACTCCATTACGGTAATTGCTCAGTTTGTGTCGCGAATGAGCTCTTCTTTGGATCTTGCCACCAGTAGGAAGTCGTCTAGATATGGAATGATCACGATACCCTGATCTCTCAGGTAGGCCACCACTTCTAACACCAGCTTTGTAAAGATTCTGGGAGCTGAGGCCAACCCAAATGGAAGACACTGGAACTGGAAGTGGCAGGTCCAGGCCGGTAAACTAACCGCGAACCTTAGTAGCCTCTGGGATGAGGGATGGATAGGGACCTGGTAGTAAGCCTTTTTTAGGTCTAGGGTACACATGACGGCGTCCCTGTCTATTAAGAGGATTGCGGAACGGATCGATTCCATCCGAAATCTCTTGTACCTGACCCAGGCATTTAGCGGTTTCAGGTTTATGATGGTACGAGCATCGCCCGATGGCTTTGTGATCGAAAACAGGGAAGAGTAGTGCCCTCTTCCTCTTTCTGTCGGGGGAACTGGTACTATGACCTTTGAGTCTACCATGTCCTGTAGATCTTTCCACATTGTGGAGTTCTCCAGGACAACAGTGGGGGCAATATATCTCTGGGGGGGAGGAGAATAAAGCTCTATGCTGTAGCCTTCCGCGATGGTTCTGAGGACCCATTGATTGTGGGCGACTCGGGACCAGTTTGTTGCGAAGTGGCGAAGTCTCCCCCCAATACCTATGGCGTCATTGCCTCCTTGATCTAGATGTTGACGTGAATGGGGGACCCTTGTTCCTCCAACCTTGGCTGAAGGAGCTCCTATTGGACCTTGCCCGACCCCTGAATTCAGTCTGTCTCCTAGAAAAGGAGCCTCTCCGAAACCCTTATTTTTATCGGACACCAGCTCTAGAATGTTATCTAAGGCTGGCCCGAATACCCTCAGGCCCGAGAAAGGGATGGAGCATAGCTTAGTTTTAGAAGCGTTGTCCCCCGACCAGGATTTAAGCCAGACTGCTCTTCGGGCCGCATTAGAGAGGGAGCCGTTTCTGGCTGCAAACCTTACTGATTCGGCCGACGTATCCGATAGGAACGCCGTGGCCGATTTCATGAGAGGAAGAGACGCTAGGATCTCTGATCTAGGGGTCCTGTTGGTTAGGCGTTCCTCCAACTGCCCCATCCACAAAAACATAGACCTGGCCACCGAGGTGGCTGCTATGTTGGCTCTAATAAGAGCCGCCGACGTCTCCCATGCTCTCTTTAACAAGACGTCCGCCTTCCTATCCATCGGGTCTTGAAGACCTGATGAGTCCTCGAATGGGATGGCCGTTTTTTTGGTAACCTTGGCGACTGGGACATTTTAGGGACTTCCCATGCCCGGGTTTCCTCGGGATCAAAAGGCAGTCTATTTTTAAAGTCTCGGGAGAGTATCAACCGACGTTCTGCCTCCTTCCACTCCTCCTGGACCATCGTTTTGATGTGTTCACTTACGGGGAACACCACCTGTTTCCTGGCCACTAGTCCTCCAAACATCAAGTCCTGTCTGGACTGTGGTTTAGGGACTTCTATTTGCATAGTGTTCCTGACTGCCTGGACCAACTCGTCCGTGTCCTCCAGTCTGAACAGGTACTTCCTGCTCTGATCCTGTCTGTCCCCCAGTATCTCGCCTTCTTCCTCCTGATCTGAGTCCCGGAAGTCAGACTCCTCACTAGGGCTTGCTTCCAACTCTGGGTCTGCCTCCCACCTTGGACGTTTGCGACTCGGCCCTGGACTGGGGGACTGACGACGTGCGCAGCTGGCTGTAGAGACCCGGACTTCCTCCCTTATCAGCGATCTCATTTCGGCAAGGAGGGATGGCTGTTCCTCGCCTATGACCCTTGAGGTACAGGGTCCGCATAGGGTCTTGTTATAGGTGTCTGGCAGCTTTACCCTGCATACGGGGCAGCGGACTGATTTGGAGGGGGCCTTTGCCGGGTCCTCCACCCCCAAGGGGGATTCTGCCGGGGTTACCTTCTCCTAATACAGAAGGGGCTCTACTTAGATCTGAGTTGTGGGGATGGATGGGGGAGGGTGGTCTGCGCTATGCGCACTTAACACTCCACCTGCTGGAGCGTTTCCTTCCATCCTGGCGCAGTCTGTAGAGCGCTATGGATCTCCGAAGCGTGCGCTGTGGGCTCAGAAGCGCGCGCTGTGGCAGTAGCGCGCTCTGTGGACCTCAGGAGCACGCTCTGTGGACCTCAGGAGCACGCGCTGAGATTCAAGGCCGGCGTGTGACGTCACTGGATGTGATGCGCGACCTCTCGCGATAGGCCGCCCACTTCCTGCCCGGGCTGACCGCGCGGCTTCTGCCTGCTATGGCGGCCTGTTGGAGCAGTCGCTCCCCTCCCGGCGCCGACATCTTGTCGGCCGCCTGGCCTGCCGCCGCGGGGAGCTGACCCCCGCCTGCTGCAGCAGTCTGCTGTGTCTTTCTGCCACGGGGGCCCGGCCTTCGCCTGATATGGCGGACTGCTGGAGGCCTCGCTCCTGCCTCCCAGGGCCGCCCGCACCATCCTGTCGTCGGTGCCCGTTCGGCCAGCCGCCTACGGGGAGCCGACCATCGCCTCTATGGTGGTCCGTCCTGGAGCCGAGAGCCTCCCATAGGGAGGAACGGCTCCCTCCAGGAGCGTCGTCCTGCTCCTGGCCTTTGGGGCAGAGGGACTCCCCCCTCGGAGAGTTTCGGCCCCGGGACCTCTTGACAGGGGAAGGCTTGGACTGGCCGTACGATCCCCTGAACCCCTCCAGTAAGTCTCTCGTGTGTCCCTCCATGCAGGGACAGGAAAAACACTGAGGGAAAGGGGGTGGGACATGACCTTTTAACCTCTCGTGTACTTTTCCTGTCCCTGTAAGGAGGAGGAGGACGTCCTCCATGGTGCTGTCAGGTGGACGTCCTGGAAAATATGTTTTCCTCTTGTGACCGCAGAAAGCCGCAATGACTGAGACCAGGTCGGAGGCAGACTGCTGCAACTCTATCCTGCCTGGAAGGACATTTCAAATAGCTACTGGATCCTTAGCGTCATTAAACCGGGGCTTAAATTTGAGTTCCGAGAAACGACTATCGATCGATTTTGTTCGGACTCCTGTTCGTTCTTCCCTTGTGGAACAACGGGCGTTAGAGTCCGGGAACTTCAGCAGAAGGGTGTCCTGGTGAAAGTTCCAGAGGTTCAGAGAGGTAAAGGTTTTTACTCCCCCCTCTTCTTGGTCAAGAAACCTGATGGTTCCTTCCATACCATCATAAACCTTAAAAGGCCTCAATAAATTTATTTTCATACGCACCTTCAAAATGGAATCTGTTAAATCTGCCATAAAGTTACTATTTAACAGATGCTTCATGGTGGTGATAGACCTTAAAGACGCCTATTATCATGTCCCGATACATACAGATCATCAGCGTTTCCTAAGAGTAGCAGTTTCGTTGGGGGGGGGGGGGGGGGGGACTTTAAACATCTTCCAATTCAGAGTACTCCCCTTCGGGGTGGCGGTCGCACCATGAGTTTTCACTAAGATAATGGTGAAGGTTATGGCCCATTTACACGAACAGGATATTCTCATGATCCCCTATTTAGATGACCTGTTGATTGTGGGAGACTCAGAGCTAGGCCCTGTGCGGATACTGCCGCGGATCTGCAGGTGATGTACAGTACCATTAAACACTATGGAAAAAAAGAAGACCCGCTGTGCACATGCTGCGGATTTTTCCGCACGGTTTTCGTGCGGAAAAAAGCAGCATGTGACTTTGGTGCGGTTTTCCACCTACTCCACTATAGGAATCTGCAGGTGGAAAACCGCACGAAAACCGCAAAAAAACAGGAAGAAATCCGCAGGAGAAATGCAGGTCATTTGACCTGCGGATTTCGTGAATTCTGCACAAAAAAAATGCATGCACAGAATACGCACCGTGTGCACATAGCCTTACATTGCACCGCACAATTACAGAAAGTAGTAGCCAGCCTCCAACACTTGGGATGGATCATTAATTTAAAAAAATCATGATTGAAACCCATGGAGACGCAGCAGTTCCTTGGTCCGCTAATAGATTCCAGGTTGCAAGAGTGTCGCTTACCGGAAACAAAGGTGGGCAGTATTCAGCGGCAAACACTCAGGGCAATACAGAACCCTTCGGTCACTCTAAGGGGTGCAATGTCATTATTGGGCTCACTCACTTCATGTATACCAGCGGTTCTTTGGGCCTAATACCACACCAGGTCCCTGCAGTGGGATGTATTACACAATACTTGCCAGTTAGGTCACTTAGAGGAAATTTTACTCTGTCCCAAGAGGCGATTCATTCCCTAAGGTGGTGGACTCACAGACCAAACCTGTGTAGAGGGGTCCCTTGGATAAATCAGATCTCCCGAATCATATCCACAGATGCTAGCCCCAGGGGTTGGGGGGCATATATGGGGAGATGTGGATCCAAGGGGTATGGTCACCATAGGAGCAGGACTACACATCTAATATAAAGGAGTTGTTAGCAGTAGAATGGGCCTTAAGTGGCTTCCTTATGTCCCTACAGGGCCGGCATGCCAGGGTTCTCTCAGACAATCAGATAACTGTGGCTTACGTTAGTCATTAAGGGGGAACGTGCTCCAGGGCTTTAATGGAGGTGGCAAATCATATCTTTCAGATAGCCGAAGTTCTTCTGCTATCCCTTACAGCCCTCCATCTAAAAGGGGAAAAAACAATATTACAACCGACTTCTTAAGCCGCAACAGACTCAGGTAAGGAGAGTGGGTTCTAAACAGGGCCGTCTTCGAACAGATCGTGCACATGTGGGGGTCTCCAGAAATAGACCTGTTCGCCAACAGGAAAAACAGGCAATTGCATCAGTTTTGTTTGCTGGACCCCAGAGAAGACCCGCTTGCAGTAGACTCTCTCCTAATCCCGTGGAACTTTGGTCTGGCTTACGCCTCCCCCCCCCCCACCCACTGAATTTAATTCCAATAGTGCTAAGGAAGATCCGGGAAGACAAGGCACTCACGATCCTGATAGTCCCATTCTGGCCCAGGAGGCCATGGTTTAAATTGGCCGAGGAAGATGTCAGTGACCCAGCCATGGATTCTCCCAGATCTCCTGTCCTAGGGTCCAGTATTCCACCCGCACGTATCCAATCTACATTTAGCGGCGTGGAATTTGAGGGGGCACTACTGAGTAGAAAAGGCTTCCCTCAGGAGTTGGTCAACACCCTATTAAAGAGTAGGAAACCTTCCACGACAAATATCTACGTAAAAATTTGGAAAAGATTCTTGTCAGCCTCTGGGGCGGAGATCGAATCCGTATTGGTCAAGTTTTAGAGTTCCTGCAGAAGGGTTTAGAGATGGGTCTGGCTACAAGCACGCTTAGAGTCCAGGTCTCGGCCCTACGGGCATTGTATAACTGTAACCTAGCGAGCAACTACTGGGTATCCAGATTCATAAAGGCAGCGTCTAGATCTAGGCCCATCATTAAAAGGAAACTAGTCCCATGGGATCTGAACTTAGTGTTATCAGCTCTAACAGAAGCCCCGTTTGATCCTATTGATTCTGCCCCTATTAAGGTCCTATCCTTCAAAACTGACCTACTGGTCGCATTGACATCAGCCAGGAGAGTTAGCGATTTGCAGGCTCTCTAGACTCTCCCCGTATACCCAGTTTAAGGAAGATAGTCATTCTAAGACCAGACCCCTTGTATTTGCCTAAGGTCGCCTCAAAGTTCCACAGGCTGCAGGAATAGTCCTTCCCTCCTTCTGCCCAGACCCTACTAGCCAGTCAGAGAGAACTTCACTCTTTAGACATAAATAGATGTCTCCTTGCTTACATTAGGGCCACAGACCCCTGGAAGAAGGACAAATCCCTATTCGTTTCCTTTCAGGGCGTTAGGAAAGGGCTTAGGGTATCCAAAAACACTTTAGCCAGGTGGATTAGGGAGGCAATTTCTCTAGCTTATACGGCAGGTGGTGCAGAAGCTCCGGAAGGCGTAAGAGCACACTCCACTTGGGCTGTGGCGACATCATGGGCGGAGTGCTCAGAAGTATCCATTGAGGACATTTGTAAGGCAGCTAACTGGTCATCTACATTCACGTTCTTTAAACACTATAGATTGGATTTAGTCGACTCCTCCGATCTCGCACTTGGGAGAAAGGTGCTTGAGGCTGCTATCCCTCCCTAGGCTCTTTACATCTCTGTAATTCTCTCGTGGTGCTTTCGTGGCGACTAAATAAATGCTTAGCTACTAACCGGTAGCGGTGTTTTTCAGGAGCACACGACAGCACCTTTCTAATCCCTCCCTTTCTCAGTTTTCTTTCTCAAGTATGGATCAGCACCTATCCTCTACCTTTCCTCCTGCCGGTATTGTCCCTCGATCTCTGTTTGACCTTCTCCTGTCAAACCACCTTCTTCTATAATCTCACCTGTAAAAGGGTCTTCCTAAGTAGGGGAACCGTTTTTTTTTTTTTTTTACAGTCGCCCACCTTCTCCAAGAGCTCGTCTAGTACCGAGCCAAACAGGTGTTCCCTTCACAAGGGATGTTGCACAATTTCGACCTGGCCTGCATATTCCCTGGCCAACACTTCAGCCATAAGGCCCTGCGGGCGACATTAGGCAAAGTTGCTGATCTGGCAGCAAGCCTTACAGAGTCTGCTGATGCATCCGAGAGGAATGATGCCACCTCCTGAATCATAGGGATAGAGGATAGAATTTCTTCCCTAGGGGCCTTGTCCCTGAGCTGTTCCTCTAGGCGGTCTAGCCACACCATCATAGACCGGGCTGTACATGTGGCTGCAATAGCTGGCCTAAGATCTTGCTGAAGTTTCCCACGACCCTTTTAGGAACACGTCAGCCCTTCTGTCTAGTGGATCTTTCAGACTCCCCAAATCCTCGATTGGCAGAGTGTTTTTTTTGCAGGCCTTGGCTACCGCCGCATCCAGCTTTGGTGCTTTATCCCATGCGGCTGATGCTGACTCCTCAAATGGGTATTTCCACTTAAATGCTGACGGCAAGGAACCCTTCCTTTCTGTTTTCTTCCACTCCCAAGAAATCAGGAAATTTATTTTGTCAATAACTGGGAAGGACCTACGCGATTTCCTATCCAGTCCTTTAAACATAAGATCCTGAATGGAACTTTCTGCCTGGGGCTCCTCGAGCCCCATAGTGGTGTTGACTGCTTTTACTAGCCAGTTAATCTGGTCCGGCGGAAAACAAGGACGACCAGCTCGTCTCTGAGGATGACGAGAATGAAGGGCATGAATCCGATAACAGCTCTCCTGAATCGCTCCCTGAGTCTGAACACTGGAGCCCGGGTCCCACTTCTCTAACCCGTCCTTCCCGTGGTCAGGCTCTGACTGAACCCTTAATCTCCTGTCTAACCAACTCTCTCAGGGTGGTGGACAGGTCTGGGGTTTCTTCTGCTATTAGGTTCTGGATGCAGGGTCTGCAAAGTTTCTTCCCATGGCCATCAGGGAGAGGAACGCCACATTCGGCACACTCCCTGTGTTTGGTTTTAGCAGAACTTTTGTCCCTGCTTAATTTGGAGAGGGGGAACATAAGGGGAAGTGTGTGTGTGTGTGTGTGTGTGTGTGTGTGTGTGTGTGTGTTGATGTGTCTCTGTGGCCTGAGGACCTGCCGGACTTATCCTTCTCCTTGTGGGCACTTTTAGCTTCTGCAGGGCGGCTACTGCCACTAGACCACTGCTGAGAAGCTGAGGCCGATCCGATGATGCCGCTGATGCATGCTCTGAGGAATCCATTTTGCGTAATGGCATTGAAGCCTCTAGGCGCCTACGCAGCCTCCTTACATAGGCCGGCCTCCCCCAATGGTACCTGCCCCCAGTGGGGCCAGTAGGCGGATCCGGGTGGCCTGCCCGGTACTATGCGCATAGGGGATTTAACCATATCCCCCGCCCCCCCACGGCGCCCATCCGTGGGTTTCAGTGCCTCCCCCTGTCCACTGACACTATGCAGCACGGCATCCCGGAGGCCTGCGTCGCCGGCCCCACCACACGTGCCCGGCCGCGTCATCAGGGACTGCCTTTTCCGACATGTCACGGCCGCCGCGCGACGGTGACACGCCGAGGCCGCCGGCTCCCAGACGGAGAAGCATCGCCCCGGACGCCGCCTGGAGGCCCCACCAGGAGAAGGGAGGCTCCCACGCGTGTACTTACCTGTACACATGGCGATGGGCCCCCTAAAGACAACTTTCCCCCAGGAGGGCGCCTTCGTGCTGCTGCCTCACGGACAGGCCCCCTGTCGTGGGCACTTCCAGAAGACCGGGGAGCCGTCACAGGGGCCCTCCCGCTGCTAGACCCGACCCCACCGGCCCTGGGATCCTTACATAAAGTGACGAGGTATATGCCGAGGTTCAGGAAACCAACTGAAGCGGGGGGAGAGGGCAGCCTTTTTGTGCCTATAGGTTTCCTGTCCCCGAAGGGCAGATCCCCTCTCGTGGTGGTGTTGTGGCGACTGAATAAAATAAAGTAACAAAAAACGCTAATGAGAGCCGCCAACTTTTTTTTTTTTTTATAAAAAACACACAGTTGTTCAGTCTGGGGCTACACAGTGAAAGTTGCTGCCATACAATCCATGTCAAAGAAAAATTTGCAGCTTGAAAGCAAAATTGTTACCATGATTCTGTCTCAGAGCTGAAAAAAAAAAAAAAAAAAAAACCTAATTGCAAAGCATGAGACGATATGAGAACGCAACTCGATTGACTGACGATCACTGTGTAGTTCTAGACATGTCAAATACCACATTGCTTTTTTTTATTTTACAGCCTGGAAGAACAGGTCACAAAAACTGAAATTTCTGCAAATGAATGTCCAAAAATGCACCGAAGAGGTAGTTTGGGCCAAAATCTGAAAATACAAAGCTTAACACACCCAAGAAAGGACCCAACACAGGAGATAATGGGTCTCAAAAGTATATATGTTACTATTTTGTGCACCCCCGGTTATTAACCCTATACTATGAGGTCAATACAGAGACAGGTTGTGCGCTACAGTAGTAATCATTTATACTTACTTCTGTTGTTGTTCTTCCGTGTCTTTGGGAAGCTTTAGTGCAGCCTGCAGAGGGGGGACACCAAATGGAAATTAGAGTGTAAGAGAAGATCAGACTTAATGGCGTTAGGAATTGGAGTTCAAACAGAGCTAGAGTCAAAATACATTTAAAAATAAATTACCATATAGCTTCCAAATGCATTGGAGTCTGAGTCTACGAGAGCCAGCAACTGATCGACTGCATGATGAAAAGAGGGAATCAACTCTCTCATCGCTCCATCCAAAGATTCAAATTGACGTTTTCCGTAAGTCATCTGCCCCACCATACATCCTAGTGCCGCTCCCTACAATGAGAATGTGACCCAAACTGCAATATTGCAATCATCCAGCAAACTGGAAAGTGTGATTTCATTAAAAAGGGGTGATCGCCTCTCAAACATGTTGCAATTGGTTATTGTTATTATCAAGCAACTTTGCAATTTACCCCTTAGTTAAACGCCTCAAAAAGGAAGCACTTTAATTCTATTGTGTAGAAGACATTGCCACAGAGGTGCAAACCCCCCGAGAAGACGTGCCAGATTCATTACGTTACGTATGCCACTTAATGATTTTGGCGCATTGTACACCTGCAGTTTCTGCTGTGGTGTACAGTACCATTATTCCCTATGGGTATTAAAAACCGCTGTGCAGACACTGCAGAATTTTCCACATGGATTTTGCTGCGGTTTCAAATCCGCAGAAAGAGTTGCATGTCAATTCTTTCTGCGGATTCCGCAGCGGTTTACCATCTCCTCCATTGTGGAGATCATAAACCGCAGGTTAATCAGAAGGTCTTTTGACCTGTGGATTTTGCAGAATCCGCAGCAGATTCCACAGCATGTGCACACAGCCCAAGAGTGGGATCATGCAGTACATAGCGATGGCCACTACACCGTTGATGGAACCGAGCTATTCAGCTACAATACTGCCAACATCCGGCTGCCACTGACACCTAGAAAAGCTGAACAGTGGGGGGGGGGGGGGGGGTCCAGCCCATCACCGGTCGGATATCGATCACTTATCCAGGAGGGCCACATGCACACGTTCAGCATTTTACATCCGGGTTTGTAAACCAAAAATCAGGAGTGGGGCAATCAGAGAAAAGTCTAATAGAAAAACATCACCACTTCTGCATTTATCACCTACTCTCCAAATACTGAATGTGGCCTTAGGATAGGTCATCAATATAAAAAGTGGTGGAGTAGGCTTTTAAACAAAGTTTGTAAAATTGGAATTGGTGTTTATGTTGTATTTGGAAAAATTTCAATAAGAAGATTACCTAATTAAAAAAAAATAAGTTTGTAAAGTGCCTAACCGACACACTGGTTGTGTGTTTCGCTTTAGGCCTACACAATAATTGAGTTCAAACAAATTGCATAATCCAAAATGTTCCTACCCCTGCTCACTGTTCTTACCATAGCCGACACAGCAGCAGACACAGAGCCACCTCCGGGGGTGGCCGTCCGCGCCCCCACACTGTGCACAAACCCTTTCAATGTCTGTGTGATAAGTGATCCAGACAAGTCATCTTGAACAAGATACCTGCAATACATAATGTGTATTCATTATCAATTACAGGCAAGAAGTTTGAGGGAAAATAGGCAGAATAACAGTGAGTAGAAGAGAAGAGCAAGGTCGACTTACTCTATTATTCTTTTCTGAGGTTCAAAAGGAGCCAATGAGTCAAGTCCAAGTCTGTTAATAACCTTGAAAAGCAGGAAACTTATAAAAAACACAGTTCAGTATATAATACAAATCTGTTGGGTTTTCATTCTAAATATTCAATACATTTTCCACTATTTTATAGGGAATCTGTCGACAGGTATTCGCTACCCCATTTGAAGGCATGATGCAGGGAGAGAGACCCCGATTCCAGCGATTAGTCACTTTACGGAGTGCAGCCGTTGTGATAAAAGTTCTCTCTGTTGTAGATGTACCACCACACATCTTCGTGACATCACTGAAAAATCAGGCAAAACACAAGCCGCGGAGACACCATCACATGTTTCTCAACACAAGCAATGACTAGCCAGGTCTTTCCCCGGGAAGGAACAACCACGGGAAGGGCAGTCTCCAATGAAGGAAACCACCTATGCCAAAACATGGTCTCCGCGGCTGGTGTTTTGCATGTTTTTGCATAATTCCCATAAGGGATGGGGGCATTGCTCTAGAATCACTGCGTTGAGAAACATGTGATGGTGTCTCCGCAGTGTTGGATATTGATCTCCATGAGTTTATTCATCCTCGTTTTTCACAGTCTTTTACTAGGCATTGCTCCTACTAGTCAGTTTCCTACTCCACACTGATGAGGGGCAATACCCAGAAACAGCTGTCTGTGGATGGATACCATGTTTTGGCATAGGTGGTTTCCTTCATTGGAGACTGCCCTTCCCGTGGTTGTTCCTTCCCAGGGAAAGACCTGGCTAGTCATTGCTTGCGTTGAGAAACATGTGATGGTGTCTCCGCAGCTTGTGTTTTGCATGTTTTTGCATAATTCCCATAAGGGATGGGGGCATTGCTCTAGAATCACTGCGTTGAGAAACATGTGATGGCGTCTCTGCAGTGTTGGATGTTGATCTCCATGAGTTCATTCATCCTCATTTTTTCACCTCACTGAAATCAGGGTCTCAGCACCTTCCTGCTGACAGATTCCATTTAAATTATGCATAAAATCAAGATGTACAACAAAATGAAATGTATGATTAGCGCATTGTATAATCTGTCCTAGAAAAGCCACAATACGGGAATGATAGTTGTCGGAACAGCAGCTTATGAATAACTGGTTCTACATTGAAGGAAGGCAAAAGATTACCAGTCGGATTTTGTGTTGTTCTTCTAATATAAACAAGTTCTCTTCTTTGATATAATATTCTGCAGACGTCAACAAGGCTTGAAGGGGCACTAAACCCACCAACTGCGAGCCGAGAATCGGAAGACTTAGCGCCTAAAACAAGGCAAAAGTAGTTTAGCTACACAAAAAAAAAAAAAAAAAAAAAGACGGATTACTTACCGGTAATACTCTTTTGTAGAGTCCACGACAGCACCCACAGAGAGGGGATCCACCCCCGGAACAGGAAACCTACAGAGATAAATGGGGCGGTCCCCCTCGCTCCCTCAGTTTGTGTTACCGAGAACAACGGAGGAACCGCCATACATGTTTTAGTCAATTTGTTTGGGCGATTCATCTATCTTACCCCTACATCGTTTATGTTCGCCAAGCTTAACCACGTATTAAATTCTAATTACAGTCTCCGCCACCAAGGAGACCCATGTGAAACAAAAATTTTACGGGAGGGAAGTGAGCGGGTGCTGTCGTGGACTCTACAAAAGAGTATTACCGGTAAGTAATCCGGTTTTTCCTCTTCGCCACGACAGCACCCACTGAGAGATTTCCAGAGATCACCACCTGGGAGGGCACACCGTGTTAAGGACTGATCTACCGAAAGACAAATCCTCGGTAGAGGATAAATCTAGTCTATAGTGACTATAAAAGGTAGATGGAGAAGACCAGGTTGCAGCCTTACATATTTGTTCAATTGGGACGTTTGCCCTCTCGGCCCAGGAGGATGATATGGCTCTAGTAGAGTGCGCCTTAATCCCCAGCGGAGGTTCTAACCTTTAGCCAAATATGCCATTGTGATCGCATCTCTAATCCACCTGGATAGTGTGCCTGTTGTAACTCCAGACCCCTTTCTGTTGCCCTGGAAGGAGACAAAAAGAGACCTACTCTGCCTCCAGGGACTGGTCCTATCAAGGTAGGCTAGCACAGCTCTTCTCACATCTAAGGTGTGATATTTCACCTCGTCCTGGTTTGACGGGTTTTCGTAGAAGGAAGGTAGGCATATCTCCTGAGACCTAAGAAATTTAGTTACCCGTTTGGGAAGGTAGGACGGATCTGTCTGTCTCGTGTTGACAAGAACGGAGGGTCTATTGAGAGAGCATGAAGATCACCTACTCTTCTAGCTGATACTAAAGCCACTAGTGTAGCAGTTTTCAATGAAAGGCACTTCACTGATGCTGAATCTATGGGTTCAAACGGGGCCTGAGTAAAGGCATCCAAGACCAGAGTAAGGTCCCATGCAGGAAGCCGAGGAATATGCACCGGTTCTGATCGTTGACAGGCTGAAACAAAACGGGTCACCCATCTATTTGCTGCCACGTTATAGTTAAATAGGGCTCCTAAGGCCGATATATGGACTTTAAGAGTATTTACTGAGAGGCCCAATTCTCGGCCTCTTTGAAGAAACTCTAAGATGGCCGTAATGGGTGGTTCACCGGCTAGCTCTGCTGGGTGAAAGGTCAGGAATTTCCTCCACACCTTAGCGTATATTCTTGTTGTAGATTCTTTTCTACTTTGTAGCAGGGTATTAATCAGGTTTTTCGAAAAGCCTTTCTGCTTTAATAGTTCCCTTTCAAATTCCAGGCCGCTAGGTGTAGGGCTTTGACCTGTGGATGGTAGCAGGGTCCTTGCGAGAGAAAATCCTGGTGCAGCGGCAGGATCCACGGGTCGGTTATTGACATGGCTCTCAGCCATGAAAACTACGGCCTTTTGGGCCAAAACGGGGCTATCAAGATGTCTGGGTTGTCTGACCTGTAGAGCGAAGCAACCCTTCTTACACGTCTGTTGGCTCTGGTCGCGAACAGGTCTGTCTGCCCCATTCTTTCGCTATCGTCTCGAAGACGTGCCTGCTGAGGACCCACTCGCCCTGATATAGGACCTGGCGACTGAGATAGTCTGCTTGAGAGTTGTCCACTCCTCTTATGTGGAGCGCCGACAAGGAGTGAAGATGTACCTCGGCTACTTGTAGGATCTTTTCCGCGATAGACATCAACGGTCCCGATCGCGTACCTCCTTGTCAGTTTATATAGGCCACTGCGGTGGTATTGTCTGTCTGGACCCTCACGTGGGTTCCTCTTAACTGCGGGAGAAATTGAGACATCGCATAGTAAATTGCTTTTAGCTCCTTTACATTAGAGGAGGTTTCTATTTCATGTTTACGCCACCGGCCTAGCATCATGTGCTCCTCCAGGTGGGCCCCCCAACCCAAGGGGCTAGCATCCGTGGTGAGCACCTTGGAGGGAGTTACCCACCATTGCACTCCCTTTGACAAATTGGTAGGATTCAACCACTTTAGGGAATTAACCACTTCCGGCGATAGGGACATCCTCCCTTCCAACCGTCCCTGCAGTCTGTTTCCTGCAGAATAGCCCACTGTAGCTTTCTGGAGTGGAACTGAGCCCATTGCACCGCCGGGATGCACAATATCAGGACCCCAGCAAGGACATACCCTGTCTCAATGATATTACGGGTCTTCCTATAGTATTTTGTATCTTATTGATTATGGCCACCGCTTTAGCGTCTGGTAGAAAGCATTTCTGACTTACGGAATCTACTTGCAGGCCTAGGAACCTCTGACAGGTCACTGGTTCTAGCCTGGACTTCTCCCAGTTGATTAGCCAGCCTAGTGTTTGTAAGGATGAGATAATCTTAGCCATTCTTGTTTCGCACTGAGAAACAGAATTCCCCACTACGAGCAGGTCGTCCAAGTAAGGGATCACTAGGGTGTCATTCAGTCTTACATACGACATCACCTCCAGCATCAATTTGGTAAATACCCGAGGAGCCATGGATAGCCCGAATGGCATTGCCGCAAACTGGAAATGCTGAATCCGACCCTTGAACCAGACCGCTACCCGCAGGAACTTCTGGTGCTCTCGGAATATGGGGAGATGGTAATAGGCATCCTTTAGGTCCAAGACTGCCATATAACACCTGGGAAACAAAAGTTTTATTGCAGAATTTATTGACTCCATCTTAAATGGCCTCAGCCTCAAGAAGGTATTAAGCTTCTTTAAATTTATTATAGTCCTGAAAGAGCCATCTGGTTTTGGGATTAAAAATAGAGGAGACTAAAAGCCCATTCCTCTTTCGTCCCTTGGGACCTCTATCAGGACCTGTTTAGTTAGTAGTACTGCAATCTCCATCTCTAGTGCTTCCTGCTGTATCTGGGATTTCATGGAAGTCAATAGGAAGAGGTTCGGTGGATGCCGAACGAATTCTAGTTTTAGGCCCGATGAGACGATATCAATGGCCCATGGGTTGGATGTTACCTTCCCCCATTGGTGGCTCAATTTCAGTAGTCTGCCACCTACCGGTGTACTGGTATTAGCGGAACCTGTCTCCTCTGAAGGGACGTTTTCCGAATAGATTGCTCCTTATTTCCCCAGCGATCCTGGGGTTTAAAGTCTTTTTGCCAAACGGCGGTTTTCTGTAGGCCCTGCTATTAAAGGGAATATACGGGTTAGGAAAACCTCTCTTTCTCTCCCCCGCTTTTGTTAAGATCTCGTCCAGTTCCGTGCCAAATAGGTACTTACCCTGGCAGGGTATAGCACACAGTTTAGTTTTTGTTTGCGTGTCTCCTTTCCACCCCTTCAACCATAAGGCCCGCCGGCCTGCATTGGTTAGTCCTGCTGCTCTAGCGGATAAACGGAGAGAGTCCGCTGAGGAATCGGAGAGGAAGGCAGCTGCTCCTTTAATGAGGGGCATAGAGGACAGGAGTTTATTCCTGGCCACTCCATTTTTAATATTGTCCTCTAGGTCATTCAGCCACACCAACATTGACCTTGCCGTACACGTGGCTGCTATTGTGGGCTTAAAAGCTGCCGTACATGCTTCCCAGGATTGTTTAAGGATGTATCGGTCTTACGATCCAATGAGTCATCCAAAGTTCCTGAATCCTCTACCGGCAGGGAGGATCTACGAGAGGTAGAGGCCACTGCCGCATCCACCTTGGGGGCTCTCGACCAAGCCGTCAATCCCTCGTCGTCAAAAGGGTATTTACGCTTTGACGTTAAGGGGAGGAAGGTTCTCTGCCCCTGTTTCTCCCACTCCCTTTTTACTAGCTCTTTTATAGCTGGGACCACTGGGAACGCTCGGACCTTTCTACGGGAAATGCCTGCAAACATTATGTCTTGCGGAGTCTTGGGGTCCCTACTCTCTGGTAGCCCCATGGTATTCCGGACAGACTTAACCAAGTTACTGACGCCATCTGTAGGGAAGCACGTCTGTTCCTCATCCTCTGAGCAAGGGTATTCCTGGGATATATCAGTCTAGATCCCCGGTTTCTGACGGTGAGTTTGACGCCGGCGAAGCTCCCCCTCTCGGTGAACCTATTTCTCTCACGGAGGCGTGACCTCCCAGACTACTGGAGTTGCCTAAGGCCCGTAGCTCTTCTCTAATTATCGCTCGGATATCCTCTTTCTTCCGCGAGGATTCGTCCTGTAAGGCCTCCTCAATACACGACTGACATAATTTCTTAGGGTGGCCGTCTGGGAGGGGCTGAGAACATAAGGCACACTCTCTATTTTTCGCCTTCTCCGTTCTTTTGGCCTAAAAAAAGGGGGGTGTGGACCAGAAAAAACGAACATCAGTTATTTATTCTGACTAAAAACACTCACCCGTGAGTTTCGTCAGTAAACTACCGGCTGCGGGGTCCGTGACTCAGGCCTAGGCGAGGCGTGGGACGGTTTTTTCTCTTTACGTTTTTTCTCTAAGGGCTCGTCTTGTCTGGAAGGTCCGCTAGATTCCTTCCTGGAGCTGCCACTTCTTCTGGTGCTACTTCTCCTCCTTGTAGTACCGCTTTGTCTGCTGCCATGTGGGGATTTCACTGGCTGATTTAACGGGAGCGAAGCTGGGTCATCTATGGATGACATGACTGCGCATTGGCGCTGTGCTCGTGGCTTCTTTTTATAGGTTTTATTATTGATGCTCCACCATTTTTTTTTTTTTTTTTTCTCTTTCTGCCCCATCTGCGCATGCGCGGGCGTTTCCCCGCGATCGCCGCCTCCTGTGTTGACCCCGGAAGTTGTCATACCACTTCCGGGTCGCCTCTGCCTGGGAGCGCCGCTGGAAGTCTGATGCAGCAGCCGCCGGACAGTGACACCCACGCACCCGGCCACACCCCTTGCCACAGGTATGATCCCCAGTAGCGCTGCCTGGCACAACGCTCAGGCTCTTCTGCTTTCTCCCGGGGGGGGGGGCGCACGGCCACCATCCCGGATATGCCCTCATGGCCTCTGTAATGCGCTCGCCCCTTCCTGGGGGGGGGGGGGGGGGGGGGTAATATTCTTACCTCCGGCCTCACCTGCATTACCAGCTCTGGGGGGGGAAAAAAATAAAAAAATAAAAAATAAATAAATAATATCGCCTCTCCGCCCGACGCCGCTTCCAGTCCTGGGGCCCCTGCTGCTCATATTATGCACGCAGGCGGCTACCAGACCAGGTATCCTCTTCTGCGGGTTCCTTTCCAGGAACAGGAAACCAAACTGAGGGAGCGAGGGGGACCGCCCCATTTATCTCTCTGTAGGTTTCCTGTTCCGGGGGCGGAGCCCCTCTCTCAGTGGGTGCTGTCGTGGCGAAGAGGAAAAAAAAAAAAAAAAAAAAACACCTACACAGCTTACAGGCACAAAAAGGAATATCAAGCACCTTGGCATCTTTGCGCGTTTCTTCATACACCATGTGAAGAGGAGTAATTTCATAATCTAATATGTTTGCAGACACTTGAGCCAGATTCTCTTCTTGCAGATACCAGCCAATCGCCTGCACTTTTTTGAGACGTCCAGACTGAAATAAAACAGGGAGAAAAATAAATGCACATTGCAGAGCTTTTCCTATGCAAATATATGTCAAGAACAGCTTTTTTGAAAGTGGTCTGATCATGACAAGTATCAGAGTAACCACCGGTGTTACCAATCAAATGACCGTGTCAATGAAAGAAACCTCTTAGCCGCAAGTCTCACATGAGTTAAATAAAATCTGGCACAAGATTTAGGCAGCCTTATTTGAGAGACTCCAATTTTAGCATTCTGTCGCCTGTAATCAAGAGCAGCAGATATAGAAAAGTGCTACAAAAACATCCTATTAGGTGACAGACCATCAGGGTTTCGCTCACTATATATTAACCTGTAGTGCAAGCCTGGCTACAGATCCTCCAAAATTGAAGTCAATGTGAATAAGTATGCAGAAGTACGTGCAAGACATACCGTTGGGGTCCGAATACGGGTATAGTTATCCCGACCGGCCGGTGGTCTCCTTAGCCAAACTCAACAGCCTCATATCCGAGTGGTCAGGAAACCCATGGCTGGTCCCATTATCACCATCAGAGATCTCAAAACTGTCTTATAGTGAACATTTTGTATCTCATTTCTAAAGCCAGGCCCTCTATTCAGATTGCAAAAAATTCCATTACATTTTGTCATACTTTAGCACATAAAGACCCATTTCTGCTCACCTGACCTTTCCCGCGACCACCTTCTCTGATGTTAAGCGCTATACGATGAGCAAGTTCCTTTGTAGTTAATAGATTTATATTGTACGCTATGAGAAATTTCCGTGCTCCCGTCACAGTTGCCCCCCAACTTGGAACAAAAACTGGCTCTCCATAATCTGGTTTCCATTCTGAGTTTTGCAACTAGAGGGGAAAAAAAAAACAAAAAAACAAAAGATTAAAGTAAACTAGAGTTCAGTCTGAATTACACAGGGATATTTTTATAGTGATGTTCTGCTCTTAGGAAAGGCTATCAATATTAGATTGATGGAGTCTAATTCCCAGCAATCAGCTGTTTTAAAGGAATTGTGAAGCTTGGATGAGCACCATTGCCCATTAATCATACTCATCACTTGCGGCCCCCCTTCATATTGCGCGCTCCACCACCACCACACACATTCAGTGGCATCATCGGAGCTTACATCTGCACCACTCAACAAAAGGATTCTGGCGCATGCACCAGCGAGGTCATGGACTAATGAAGCAGATGGAGTCACCGTGGGCTCTGTCGTGCATCATTTGCAGCCGTGTATGCCTATTGGAGGCTGACAGCAAAACGTAGTAAACTTAGAGATTTCATCCATAACACTGAGATTTGATTCATTAGTTCTGTGGAATAGAGATCTCTACCATCTCCATTTATACTGTGAATTTTCCAGACAGATTTAGCCATTTGCATTGTTCCATTTTTCAGTCTGCTGCAACCTATGTGTGCTTATATTCTGTGGCTATAGAATGGGGAAAACCATTCAAAAAAAAAAAAAAAAAAAGTTCTGTAATAGGAGTGGTGGAACCACTGTCCTGTGGTCTGAGAAGAGCCTGGAGGGGAGGAACTAGGTAAGCACCCGACTTCACTAGAGCCTCTACTTGGCTCCCAATGGACACCAGGTGCTAATCTATAACAGACCTCAGACACAAGAGTTGACCCCCAAGGGACAGGAAGCTGAGTACAGGCAGGCAAGATAGGAACACAGATGTAGATGAGCATGGCTGGTATACAGGCTGACAAAGGCAGGTGCTGGCACGGATGTTAGGGATGGACAGACACTAGCCAAACTAGGCAGGAACCTAGGAAGTAGCAAGTGTGTTCATAACGAACTAACAAGGTTGCACAGGCACCTCCATGCAGGAGGAGGTGCCTTAAATAAGTGTCTCCTAGCCATTGGCTGGGGACACTTTAGGACAGTGTGAGCGGCCCCTTAACAAGGGGGAGCGCGCACCCCAAGCACAGTGCCCGGGAATCACATCATTCTGTGATAACAGGATCTGCGCTGTACTACTCTCCCCTGCCATCTTGTGGTCATTTCACGGTACTGCACTCCCTTTTCTGTCTTTCCCTGCTGTTACCTTTCTAACCTGTCAATCTCTGTCCCTAGTGCACAAACCGTCCCCGCCTTCTACCAGTCACGTCTGTCCGTCAAGTCACCTTCCCCACAACTACAGCAAGCAGCCCAGTAAGTGACACATTGCTGGAATCAGAGGTGACAGATTACCCATTGCTGTAAAGGGCCCCACTAAAATTGATCCGCAATTTAAGATACAAGATTGGTAAAACATTTGTCATGACCTATTGTAGTGACCATATTTATCTAAAATAACTTCCTATTGTACATATACAGCTACCTAAATAAATGACAAATATGTTACAGGGTAAAAAAAAAAGTTTGAAAATTAACAATAATATTTGTAAAAAGTAATCTAAATTACCTTGGTGGGAAGAGCTTCATACTCTCCAGCTCTCACAGTGGGGAGAGTTCTTCGATTTTCAGTGCGTGCGGCCTCAGCATAAAGATACACTAGAATAAGAGAAAAAAAAAAGTTTGATAGTTTAGTAGACAAGTGCTACAGGATATTAATGAGTAATTTCAATGCAACAGGCTGCCGACATAGGGGGAAGAAATACAACGACAACATCTGCGAGGAGTTTGGAAAGAAACACATAGTGATAGGGATTGTGGGCCCCAATGGGGACAGTGATAATGTCTGCAAATGTAAAAGATGTGGAATTAATGAAGCTATGAATAAAATATAGTGAAGGTAAAAGATCACTAGTAAATTACAGCAAAGATCAATATCCCATTAACATTATCTTGCGAGTTAAGATGCCGTCACACGTAGCCCTCACTTGCCCTCATCCAGACGTCTCCAGTTTCTGCCTTTTCGGTTATACAGTTTGCCATTCTTACCCCTCTATTAGGCATCAGCTCCCATCTCCCAACAGGATTCTTATATGGCTCAATGGTCGCCTCAACTGCTGGGCTTGCCACTCTTGGCTGACATTTCAGCCATGTTCCTACCTACATTTTCACTGTTAATGTCGTATTTCTGCTGGTAAATATGGGTTATACCTGGCAAATAATCATGGTAATTTTTAAGTGAGGCCAAAATTAAGACTTGATTTGTGGATTACGTTAACAAGATTGTATCTACAACTCGGCATTCTGTCAAAGAGCCTAGCTCCTTCTAGAAATTGGACTAAGAAGTTGCAATTTGGCACCAAGATTTTATATGGTTTTATAATTTTCTGTATTTAGCACGGAGCCTTATTTCCCCAAGTTGGCCTCATGAATTAGGCTTCACTTAACTTCGTATGATTCTTTGACTAGCAATCAAATGTCACCAGAATAAGGGCTATAAATGCACATTTCTTACCTGGGACATGCAGCTCAGTCGCTAGTCTTTCAGCGAAGTTGTTTGCGCAGGAAACACATTCAGCCATGGTCACGTTTCGGACAGGAATAAATGGACACACATCCAGAGCGCCCATACGAGGATGCTCACCTGAAGGGCAAGGATATAACTGTGTGGAATATGTAGTCAGCTATACATTAATTACCGTCCTACAAATCTGCTAACTAGTCATGCGTGAACGTGCTGAGATAAGGTGTTATCTGAGCATGCTTGTGTGCGAACATAGCGACTTTGGTGAGCTCTAAAAATACGTTCCTTGTCCCAACGGCTGCCTGTCACGCAGCCGTTTGACAGCCGCCACACATGCAAGGATTACCTGTTTGTTAGCACATCGCTAACAAATACCAATGAATCAGGGATGGAAAATGTATCTAAACATCCTCCAAGAGCAACTTCTCCCAATAATCGAGGAGCAACTTGGTTATGAACAGTGTTTTTTCCAGCATGATGAAGCACCGTGTTACAAGGCAAAGGTGACAGTGACTCGGTGAGCAAAATATTTTCGGGCCAAGGACAGGAAACTTACCAGATCTCAATCCAGTTGAGAACCAGTGGTCAATTCTCGAGGGAAAAAAAAAACAAAAAAAAAAAAAAAAAAAAAAAACACACCATCAGCCCAAACCCTGATCAAAATTATTATTGAAACCAGGAACCACTTTCTCATCCAGGACTGCTGCTACCTCTGATTTTCAGGCTATATTATAGACTGTGCTGCGTTTCCAATGAGGTCAGGTTAATACGAGAGAGGCAGACGCTTACCTTTGTGTTTGCTCATATCGATCATCTTAAAAGCAATGCGTGCCGCATTCAGCGCCCCTTCAACGACTGCCTCGGGGGAACCCACAAAGGTGTACACCGTTCTGTTGGTGGACGCGCCGGGGTCCACATCCAACAATCGACATCCCTCAGTCTGAAATATAGCTGCTGCCAGCGCATCAACAGTCTGGATAATGGAAGAGTGGATTATATAAAACTTATCTTGGATACAATTGCAAACAGATACCAACAAATTATGATTTAATTAATTCAAAATCGGTCAGTTTTTCCTTTGGAGGTTTTTTTGCTTTTCTTATGTATAACAGCAAGAAAAAGCTTAATAATCTCGATATTCTTTCCCCATGGAACAAAAGCAAGGGCTCATTCATACGTCTGTTCCCCCCCCCCTTGACATACAAGAAAACTGGTCTCAGATGGGTGTGCCTTTCATAGATGGGAAAAAAAACAAGGTATCTAGCAGCCCATGAAAAATGGGTTGCACTCAGATGGCATCCAAATGTAGTCAATTTTTTTTTTCATAGAGCCATGGATCAAAATCATCAGTGCAAATCTTAACACCCAGATCAATATTGAGCAAATCCACATGTATCAGTCTGTAAAAACATATAAAGTATGTATGCACACAGCCCCATAGACTATACTAGGTAAGAGTTCAAACTGAAAAAAACAAAACAAAACACATAGCTCTCATGTGCGAACAACAGACGCCTAACTGAGCCCCAACCCACATGTGAGCAGAGCCTTTTATTTTTAGAGACATTTGTTGCACAAATTTGTTAATAGGGTAGTCTTGTTACATCCTCTTTCAAAAGTTAATATCAAGCATACAGCACCAGAATTACATCCAATTCCAGCAAAAGATAAAAAAAAAAATATAAGAGAACATCTTTTGTCTGTCCACTTTATGAAAAGGCACACTGACTACTAGGATAAAAACCTAGTTTCCCAGATGACCCAAGTAGTAATAGCATATAGAAAAATCAGATGTGCAAAGCGTCACAAACATTGCTGGAAAAGTAACACATTTCCGGTACCTCTTTCTTTGTCCCTTCTGAGAAATTCGGGACACATTCCACAAGTTTGGACATATTTCCGCTCACGTTCACCTGCTCTTCTACTGAAAGCTGTCAGTCTGTCTGCGGAGCGATTCAGGGAGCTGTTTGTTGTCCTACACGCAGCAGTTACAAATTAACTAATCAATTGGAGTCACATGATGAGAAAGAAAACTCCAGACGCCTCACAGAGGTCTATGTTATTGTTTAATGAATATTTTGTAATCAATATAATGTAATAGTGTTGGTATGCCAAAAAAACTATTTTTGCAACATTTATGTTATTGCCAAAATTCAACTTTAATTTATTAAAATTTATTTAAATGATTTGATCAGAACCAAGCTCGCAAAAGACTAGAAGCTGTCCTGCAGGACTTGGCGGCAGCCACTACATATTAGGCTGTGTTTCGACGTACGTGAACATAATGGTACCGGTGTCATCAGTGTATTTTTACCATCAGTATTTTTCATGGATGGATATATAAATAAATGCCACAACTTCTCCTATGCTTTGTAATGTTATACAGGGACAGCACACAGACTGCACGCTGATGCCATCCCTGTGCTGTACGTATTTGTCACGGACCCATAGACTTATATCGGCCCTTTTCATCCATGATACCGGAAAAAAACGGAAATGTGTCTCAGTGTATTTTATACGGAAACACAATCCGTTAAAAAACATGGACCTGTGAATAGCAGCACCAATTATAATTATAATGGGTACATGTATCTGTGACAGAAAAAGATACAATGCGAACGTCTGAACGAGGCCTTAGGGTGTGTGCACACGTTGTGGATTCTGCTGCGGATCTGCAGCAGATTCTCCTGCGTTGTACAGTACCATTCTATTCTATGTAAATCAAAAAACGCTGTGCACACGCTGCGGCGTTTTCCACTCAGATTTGATGCGGATTTGAATCAGCAGCATGTCGATTCTTTGTGCGGAATCTGCAGCGGTTTTACACCCGCTCCATTATAGAAATCCGCAGGAAATCTGCAGAAAATCCTCAGGAAATCTGCACTAAATCCGAAAGTAAAACGCAGGTCATTTTACCTGCGGATTTAGCAAAATCTGCACCAGAATCCGCAACGTGTGCACATACCCTTACATAGCGCTGGTTTCTGCTGCTCAGGTCCATGTGTACATCTCCAGCCGCAGTTAGAGCAATTGATCAAGGGGGTGCAAGGTTTCGGACCCCCACAGATCTGATACTGATGACCTATGCTGTGGATCGTGCATCAGTATTTTGTTCCTGGACGACCCTTTTAATATTGCAACTCTCAATATGACCTGACAAGATGTAGTTCAGAGAGCGGCGTATTCCAGATCACTGCTGTGGTCTGAGAACACTTTCTACAAAACAGTCATATTTGGGAGTCACAGTCCTGTACAGACAGACAAAGGTAACTGGTCCCATTTAATATTTAACCAGGTGTTGTGCAAGAACTCTAAGCAAATAAGGCTAATGGGTAATACCTACATCCAGGCTTATATAGTGAGAAAGGACAAAAACCTCTATCGGAGAAGCAATTCCCTCCAAGAAGGACCGAATATAAGGGCTAGTTCACATGACCATATAGCAGACGTATTTCTTGTCCATAATCAATGCGCCTCCTGAGTCCTGACCTGAACCAGCAGCATCATTATAGCTTAAAGGGGTTTTCTAGTTTGGGACAAATTTTCAGCAAGTACTATCCTAATCCTAATGGCAGGCGCAGACAAGCATATATTTTGCCATCAGCGAAAATTGGATCAATTATACTAATCACACTCTGCTCAGACTCTAATCATAGTTTGATCAAAGTGTAATCTGATTCTCTCAGAGGAGAAGATAGAGAAATAAAGTCTCCATCTTCTCCATTCTGTCAGTGTACGGAAATCGGACTGCACTCAGATGTCATCCAAGTGCAGTCTGATGTTTTCCATGCACTCATTGACTTGCATGGCCGAGTGCAATCTGAATATTGGATCAATCTCCGCCATAATGATTTTTTTTCCACATAGTCTAAATTGGACATATGCACGCTCCCTAAGCAAAACATTGGTCCAAGTGTGATGTAATGTGTTGTCGTATCGCACTCGGACTGAAAGTACACTCGTCTGAACCTGCCCTAAAAGCGTGTAATATACGCACTGTAAAGATTTGGCTCTGCTTGTGTGAATGGTTGTCACGTTGCCATATGTTTGTGAATCCAATGTTACAGATTCGGCATGCTACGGTGCTTGCCAAAACTTGGCCTGGCCCGGCAAACCCCTTTAAGATATTAATGAATCCAGGGGATATTTCTCATGCACCAATGGCTGCTCTGTGAAGACTCGGGGTGACCCCCCCACAAGTTCCGAGGCACCAGAGAATTTTCATAGGGCTAAAACGTAGCTTTTAGGCTATGTGCACACGCTGCGGATTCTGTTGCAGATCTGCTGCGGATTTCGCCTCTGCGGATCCGCAGCAGTTCTGCAGACAGTGTACAGTACCATGTAAGTCTATGTGATTTACATTCTGCTGTGCACACGCTGCGGTTTTTCAACTGCGGAAAAGCTGCGGTTTTGAATCCGCAGAAAGAATTGACATGTCAATTCTTTCTGCGGATTCCGCTGCGGTTTTCCACCTATTCCATTGTCCAGGTGTCAAACCGCAGGGGAAACCGCTGGCCAATCCGCAGGTAAAACCGCAGGGGAAAACCGCTGGCCAATCCGCAGGTAAAACCGCAGGGGAAAACCGCTGGCCAATCCGCAGGTAAAACCGCAGGTCATTTTAGCTGCGGATCCGCAGATACAAATCCGCGGGTGAATCCGCAGCGTGTGCACATAGCCTTAATCCATTTTTAAAAACATGTGGCAAAAGTAAAATAATGAGGTAGATGATGCAACGTTTCGACCATAAAAGGCCTTTTTCAAGCCAGACAATGCCTGAAAGAGGCCAATTATGGCCGAAACGTCACATCATCTACTTTATTTTTAACTTTCGCCGTATTGTTTTAAAAATGGACCAAAGGCTACATTTTATCCCTATGAAAATTCTTTGGTGCCGTGGATCTTTCTGAAATCGTAACCACTTTAAGATATTGTTAGTTTGCATGCAAGTCCTAGTGCTTTTCACCATCAAAAAAGCTATAAAAAAAAAAACAACAGGCCTGATTCATTACTGTATTTGTGCCTTTTTTTCCTATCATTTTTGGTGTCTTTAGCCTTCTTCCTTGTAATTTGTGCCTTTTTGGAAGTCTTTATATACGTCTTTGCTTGTTTTTTATGTTTGTGGATGGAGTTTTGGGCTTTCCAGATACTTTCGGCTGAATATTAAAGTACGGCTTTTTAAAAAGTAGTAACATTTTTCCACAAATGTGCAATTCTTTGGAGAGATTTTATGCCACCTATAATTTTTGTGCAGCTTTGTGACATTTTAGTGTTAACAGGTGACTTTTTGTGCAAAGAAGTGGTAAAACAGGCTCAAGACAAAAATTAAGAGAATTTTTAATTTTGCACAAAATTCATGAATCGGGAGGGCTATTTTGAAGAACTTGGCTAAAAAAAAAAAAAATTAACGAAGACCACAAGACAAAAAAAGAAAAGTGACTTTAAAAAATTAAAATGATGAATCAGACCCCATGTGTCAAGGAGGCCTATTGTGTATTTTTGTGTAGTGGAAAAAGAGAAAGATACAAAAAAACTGTCAACATTCCACAACAAAATCTATATTAAAAAATGATTTCAATCTGCTTGCAACAAGTTACCGATCTAATATATAAAGCTCAAAGTGTGTATGTATGTATGTATGTGTGTTTGTATGTCCGGGATAGGCATCCGCACCGTCGCAGCTACAGCCATAAAATTTGGCAGTCACACGTCTGGACCCCAAGAGCGTCCTAAGCTATGTTGTGAGGTGAAATTTTAACCCCGCGCGTTCCAATTCACCAAACAATTTTTCCCCTGTCTACATAATGGGGAAACAGTGTGTGCACGTCAAGCCCCGCCCCTCATTATGATGTCACAATGGTTGCCATCGCGACGCTGATGTCATCAAGCCCCGCCGCTCATTATGATGTCATAATGGTTGACTATGGGATGGAGGATTTGTGATGGGTATATGGGCACTGGACTATGGGATGGAGGATATGTATGACGGGTATATGGGCACGGGACTATGGGATGGAGGATTTGTGATGGGTATATGGGCACGGGCCTATGGGATGGAGGATATGTATGATGGGTATATGGGCATGGGACTATGGGATGGAGGATGTGTGATGGGTATATGGGCATGGGACTATGGGATGGAGGATATGTATGATGGGTATATGGGCACTGGACTATGGGATGGAGGATATGTATGATGGGTATATGGGCACGCTACTATGGGATGGAGGATATGTATGATGGGTATATGGGCATGGGACTATGAGATGAAGGATGTGTGATGGGTATATGGGCACTTGACTATGGGATGGAGGATATGTGTGATGGGTATATGGGCATGGGACTATGGGATGGAGGATATGTATGATGGGCATATGGGCACGGGACTATGGGATGGAGAATATGTATGATGGATATATGGGCACGGAACTATGGGATGGCGGATATGTATGATGGGTATATGGGCACGGAACTATGGGATGGCGGATATGTATGATGGGTATATGGGCACGGGACTATGGGATGGAGGATATGTATGACGGGTATATGGGCACGGAACTATGGGATGGCGGATATGTATGATGGGTATATGGGCATGGGACTATGGGATGGAGGATATGTATGATGGGTATATGGGCATGGGACTATGGGATGGGGAATATGTGTGATGGGTATATGGGCACGGGCCTATGGGATGGAGAATATGTATGATGGGTATATGGGCACTGGACTATGGGATGGAGGATGTGTGATGGGTATATGGGCACTCGACTATGGGATGGAGGATATGTATGATGGGTATATGGGCACGGGCCTATGGGATGGAGGATGTGTGATGGGTATATGGGCACTCGACTATGGGATGGAGGATATGTATGATGGGTATATGGGCACGGGCCTATGGGATGGAGAATATGTATGATGGATATATGGGCACGGGACTATGGGATGGAGGATATGTATGACGGGTATATGGGCACGGAACTATGGGATGGCGGATATGTATGATGGTATATGGGCACGGGACTATGGGATGGAGGATACGTATGAAGGGTATATGGGCATGGGACTATGGGATGGGGAATATGTATGATGGGTATATGGGCACGGGCCTATGGGATGGAGAATATGTATGATGGGTATATGGGCACTGGACTATGGGATGGATGTGTGATGGGTATATGGGCACTCGACTATGGGATGGAGGATATGTATGATGGGTATATGGGCACGGGCCTATGGGATGGAGGATGTGTGATGGGTATATGGGCACTCGACTATGGGATGGAGGATATGCATGATGGGTATATGGGCACGGGCCTATGGGATGGAGGATGTGTGATGGGTATATGGGCACTCGACTATGGGATGGAGGATATGTATGATGGGTATATGGGCACTGGACTATGGGATGGAGGATATGTATGATGGGTATATGGGCACGCTACTATGGGATGGAGGATATGTATGATGGGTATATGGGCATGGGACTATGAGATGAAGGATGTGTGATGGGTATATGGGCACTTGACTATGGGATGGAGGATATGTGTGATGGGTATATGGGCATGGGACTATGGGATGGAGGATATGTATGATGGGCATATGGGCACGGGACTATGGGATGGAGAATATGTATGATGGATATATGGGCACGGAACTATGGGATGGCGGATATGTATGATGGGTATATGGGCACGGAACTATGGGATGGCGGATATGTATGACGGGTATATGGGCACGGGACTATGGGATGGAGGATATGTATGACGGGTATATGGGCACGGAACTATGGGATGGCGGATATGTATGATGGGTATATGGGCATGGGACTATGGGATGGAGGATATGTATGATGGGTATATGGGCATGGGACTATGGGATGGGGAATATGTGTGATGGGTATATGGGCACGGGCCTATGGGATGGAGAATATGTATGATGGGTATATGGGCACTGGACTATGGGATGGAGGATGTGTGATGGGTATATGGGCACTCGACTATGGGATGGAGGATATGTATGATGGGTATATGGGCACGGGCCTATGGGATGGAGGATGTGTGATGGGTATATGGGCACTCGACTATGGGATGGAGGATATGTATGATGGGTATATGGGCACGGGCCTATGGGATGGAGAATATGTATGATGGATATATGGGCACGGGACTATGGGATGGAGGATATGTATGACGGGTATATGGGTACGGAACTATGGGATGGCGGATATGTATGATGGTATATGGGCACGGGACTATGGGATGGAGGATACGTATGAAGGGTATATGGGCATGGGACTATGGGATGGGGAATATGTATGATGGGTATATGGGCACGGGCCTATGGGATGGAGAATATGTATGATGGGTATATGGGCACTGGACTATGGGATGGATGTGTGATGGGTATATGGGCACTCGACTATGGGATGGAGGATATGTATGATGGGTATATGGGTACGGGCCTATGGGATGGAGGATGTGTGATGGGTATATGGGCACTCGACTATGGGATGGAGGATATGCATGATGGGTATATGGGCACGGGCCTATGGGATGGAGGATGTGTGATGGGTATATGGGCACTCGACTATGGGATGGAGGATATGTATGATGGGTATATGGGCACTGGACTATGGGATGGAGGATGTGTGATGGGTATATGGGCACTCGACTATGGGATGGAGAATATGTATGATGGGTATATGGGCACGGGCCTATGGGATGGAGGATGTGTGATGGGTATATGGGCACTCGACTATGGGATGGAGGATATGTATGATGGGTATATGGGCACGGGCCTATGGGATCGTGGATATGTATGATGGGTATATAGGCACTGGACTATGGGATGGAGGATAATTATAATTTGCTATAACTAACCACAGTTAGATACTATGCCGAGGCAGCGCCGGGCTCTTCAGCTAGTTTATTATAAAGAGAAAAGCTGCCTAGTGCACGTTTTTTTTTCCATTTTTTTGGGCACATTTTCTCTACATCGACTCTTATGTCCTTGCTTTTAGCCAATTAATTAATTTATTAACTTCCTGTCTCATCTGTTATTGCACTGATACAAATAAATTGTGTTTTTGGCTACACCATAAATTACATACATGGGGTCCGATGGTGTTGTATACTCCAGGCTTAATAAAAGGTCGCTTTGGAGTCAGATGCGGCAGATTCATTGAGAGGTGAACGCCACGTAATATGGTGCAGCTTCTCAGTGGCGTGTGCCTCCTTGCGCCTCTATGAAATGCTACTCTACTGGCGTAACATTTCTGGGGTAAAACATGCTGTCACTCTTGATGAATTTGCACCATCACAGCTCCTTCCATTTTAGCCAAAATACATAAAACTTTTTGCACAACTCTGCAATGTGCAAAAAAAAAAAAATTGCAACTTTTTAAAGTGTTTTATACCAGTTTTCTGGCATAAATAAATAATTTGATGACTTGGGACCATACTATTCAATACAGCATGAAGTCGCTCTCTGGTTCCCTTTATGGAAGAGTTTGTATTTCTTTATATTTTGTATCCATTCGGTGTTTGAAATTCTGTAACCAATAATGGTAGAATTTGCATGAGGACATATTTGGACCATGTGTTTATACTTTGCATTTGCGTAAGTGTTGTGTCCATTCTTATACAATGCTTATCTATCGTTATGCAGGGACTGTTTTATTCACCATCATTCCTAAATCTGCAACTATGAGCCGCAGAATCTCTGGCAAGAAAACGTCTGATCCCTCAACGTGTGAAATATACCAGATGCTCAGGTTTCTATTATTTACTTATCTTATTGATCAAACAAGTTTCTACAGAAATTATTTTTAAAAGCAGCTTATAACCTCGTGTATAACCTCATGTTCACATAGAGATGGGGGATGGTTATTTGTACAGGCCGCTCATTTTGTATAAAGGCTCATTCAGACGACGGTTTTTAGCGTTTGAGTTCTGAGTTTTTAATGGATAGACCTTGTATATATTCTACGGAGCTGTTTGTATGTCCAATCTTTTTTTTATAGACCTGGTGCTCAGCGCAAAATCACAGACATGTCCGATATTCATCCAAGACAAATCGGCAATATAACTTATGGGTCTGTGAAAAAATCAAACACTAAGAAGCCAAACGTTCTTCAGGGACTGTTAGATACAAGGTAGAATAACTTTTTTTGTGAAAAATACAGATGTCTGAATGAATGAGCGCTACGGGTTCATCTACTATAAATGGATATAGAGTGGTGCGGAGCAGCCTCCTTGTACTGCCACGAAGCTCCCGTTGGGTAGCATATACTCACTCGAGGACGTGTCAATGTGCAGTTGCCAACCCTTTTCTGTGGACCACCAGCCAGGTCCATGCAACTTGCACATTGACATGCACCAAAAAGTTCAAACAATATGGCTGGTATCCGGTGTCACTACACCAAGCGACCAGAAAACATGCTGTATTCACAGCCAGATCAGCTTCACATTACAGCTGTAGAGCAGTAGGTGCACAACACATTACAAATCTGATTGTGATGTGGAAAGCTACCTATTAAAGAGCTATATCTATCACTTATTGTCAATGAGAAAATCCTTATTCTTAGAGTTAATGCACATTGAGAAAAGGCATGTCTGCAAGACTCCCAATGCCAGCTGTATCTACAATATCCCCTAGAGGTACAGTGCCTTGTGAAAGTATTCAGCCCCCTGGAACTTTTCAACCTTTTCCCACATATCATTCTTCAAACATAAAGATACCAAATGTAAATTTTTGGTGAAGAATCAACAAGCAGTGGGACACAATTGTGAAGTTGAACGAAATTTATTGGTTATTTTAAATTTTTGTGGAAATTCAAAAACTTAAAAGTGGGGCGTGCAATATTATTCGGCCCCTTTACTTTCAGTGCAGCAAACTCACTCCAGAAGTTCATTGTGGATCTCTGAATGATCCAATGTTGTCCTAAATGACTAATGATGATAAATGTAATCCACCTGTGTGTAATCAAGTCTCCGTATAAATGCACCTGCTCTGTGATAGTCTCAGGGTTCTGTTTGAAGCACAGAGAGCATCATGAAGACCAAGGAACACAACAGGCAGGTCCGTGATACTGTTGTGGAGAAGTTTAAAGCCGGATTTGGATACAAAATGATTTCCAAAACTTTAAACATCCCAAGGAGCACTGTGCAAGCGAACATATTGAAATGGAAGGAGTATCATACCACTGCAAATCTACCAAGACCTGGCCGTCCCTCTAAACTGTCATCTCAAACAAGGAGAAGACTGATCATATATGGCAGCCAAGAGGCCCATGATCACTCTGGATGAACCGCAGAGATCTACAGCTGAGGTGGGACAGTCTGTCCATAGGACAACAATCAGCCGTACACTGCACATATCTGGCCTTTATGGAAGAGTAGCAAGAAGAAAGCCATTTCTCAAAGATATCCATAAAAAGTGTCGTTTAAAGTTTGCAACAAGCCACCTGGGAGACACACCAAACATGTGGAAGAAGGTGGATGAAGCCAAAATTGAACTTTTTGGCAATAATGCCAAACGATATGTCTGGTGTAAAGGCAACACAGCTCATCACCCTGAACACACCATCCCCCCTGTCAAACATGGTGGTGGCAACATCATGGTTTGGGTCTGCTTTTCTTCAGCAGGGACAGGGAAGATGGTTAAAATTGATGGAGCCAAATACAGGACCATTCTTGAAGAAAACCTGTTGGAGTCTGCAAAAGACGTGAGACTGGGACGTAGATTTGTCTTCCAACAAGACAATGATCCCAAACATAAAGCAAAATCTACAATGGAATGGTTCACAAATAAACGTATCCAGGTGTTAGAATGGCCAAGTCAAAGTCCAGATCTCAATCCAATCGAGAATCTGTGGAAAGAGCTGAAAACTGCTGTTCTCAAACGATCTCCTTCAAACCTCACTAAGCTCGAGCTGTTTGCCAAGGAAGAATGGGCAAAAATTTCAGTCTCCCGATGTACAAAACTGATAGAGACATACCCCAAGCGACTTGCAGCTGTAATCACAGCAAAAAGTGGCGCAACAGGGTATTAAGTTAAAGGGGCCGAATAATATTGCACGCCCCACTTTTCAGTTTTTGAATTTCCACAACAATTTAAAATAACCAATAAATTTTGCTCAACTTCACAATTGTGCCCCACTTGATGTTGATTCTTCATCAAAAATTTACATTTGGTATCTTTATGTTTGAAGCATGATATGTGGGAAAAGGTTGAAAAGTTCCAGGGGGCCGAATACGTTCGCAAGGCACTGTACATCTGTAGGCCTCTCACCCAGCCTAGCTGCACTACATCTATGGTAATTAGGGACAGGTACCCTGACACAGCCATTTACAAGTGGAAACACCTCTAATTCAACTAGAATCCCTAGTCATGCTTCTAGACTTCCTTATCTGTCAGACACTGAATAACCGGAAAGCTACTTATTCAATCAACATTGAAATTGCAACAGAGATGGAGAAGTTGTGAAATTATGGAAATCACAGGATGGATAGATATTTAGTCTTATGCAAAAGGAAGAAATGGAAACAAAATTTTCCAAACATCTCAGTTTATTCAGTATTGAATATGAGCGTAACATGCAGAAATCCCAACACTTACACGCCTTGGCTGCCATCAATGAATGTATTAATGGTTGTCTGAGGAACGTTCTACCACAATGAATGCACTTAGGCAAATCATCAATGATGTCCTTGATGAGAGACAAGACTGGAGACGCTGCAGGCCATGGTAGCATGTTTAGGCCATGCAGGCAGCTCACAGTATCATAAGCAACATGTGGCCTGGTGTTGCTGGTTTGAAAAAGGGTTCCTTTGGAGAAATGGACATATCATGGGAATCACCACCAAATCACTAGAATACCAAGATGTTAGTATAGCTAGACTGAAGAACAGTCTGATTACCATATATTGTCACCCTACATTAAAATTCTGGAAGTAGGACTGGTGCGAGGTTTCCTTGTGAAAGTTTCTGAATGGCGTGTACAGAGTCTCCAAACCAATTTCCGGCTATCATTCTGTCCAAGACAAATGCTGGACTATTGTCTTAGTCTGGTTTCAGATTTGCGGATCTCAGAGCTGCAGAGTTCTTCCATGAAGCTCCGCCTACGTCTGCATGCAGCCTGCGTACCTATCTTTAACATTGGGTACGCAGGCGTCGTTTTGACGCTGCGGCGACCTGCGTCGAACGCAACATGTTGCATTTTGTTGCGGTTGCCGCAGCGTCAAAACAACGCAAGCGTTGACATCCGCATACATCCACATGGCCTGTGTACCCAATGTTAAAGATAGGTACACAGGCCGCATGCAGACATAGACGGAGCTGAACGGAGGAGGTGCGACAGTGGGCGGAGCTTCACGGAAGTACACAGCCCTCCGAAGTGCTGACATCCGCAAATCTGAACCTAGCCTTGCAGCATAGACTTCCATTTCACCCACTATTGCCCTCTTCCTCTGCACCATGATGGTCTTTGTGGGCGGTGGTAAGAGGTCAACAGGCACCTGAAGCTGGACATCAGGTTCATACCCCAATGTCATGCCTTCAAATGGTTTGGCCAGTGTTTAACGCCTTAGGCTTTGTATGTGACATCCAACATCACTTGCAAAGAATTGATGTATGATGAAAGTAGTGGTATGGCCATCTCTCCAGTATCCCAGTTGTTTTTCTACACGACAATGGCAGGTTGCATGTTGCTTGTGCTACTGTATGCAACCCGCCTGACCTAAATGAGTTACCATGGCCTACAAAGTCTCTAGGTTGGAAAACCATCGAGCACATCCGGGACGTCACTGGCGGCAATTGCACAGGGAGCTGCCAGCAGCGGATCTTAATCATTTGCTCAAATGCATCCAGTGTAGCAGAACATTTTCAGATAACCAATAACCTCACTGATATCGTGCCAAGTGTGCAGATTTCTGCACCTATCACTCGCACAAAATACAGAATTATTTAAAAAATGTTGTTTCAATTTTTTTTTTTATCATTTGCTTATCATAAACATGTCTATCCATACTGCAATTTCCACAATCCTACATTTTTTCCTGCTTGGCTTTACAATTAAAATGTTGTGGAGTGTGCATGGCATCAAGACAAGTTACTCCATTAGGCAGGGGGCACACGGCTGTCAATTCTCTAATGCAAGAGAATCGGGCCGATTATGTTAATCACAATCATCTCAAACTCTGTCGGAGTGCGATTTCAGCGTTATCTTACTGTGATCCGATTATTTTGCATGACAGCATTGTATCACAGGTGTGGAGAACATAGAGAACTTAATTTCTTCTACTTCTCCATTCTCTCTGTTTGCGTACATAGGACTGTTCTAGGATGATATCAGAGTGCAGTCAGATGTTTCACCCATGGATTTGTATGGGTGCACATGGCCCAATTATCGGATGCACGCGGCGACTGTTGACTCATGCTGAATTGTCAAGAGGGAAAAAACAAATCACTGATCTGCACTGCCCCATAGTATAACAATGAGCTGAGTGCTAGCTGATAAAACATTGGACAGCACTCGGCCATGTTATACGCCAGTATGAGCGAGCCCTTAGAAGATGGCTATTCTACAGACTTTTCAGGCAAATCAACACACAAATTTCATCATGGTTTTCCAGCCGATTCTACCCTATGCATTACAACCTGCAGAAATAACTGACACATTGCGGATTTAATGAGAATCTGTCACCAGATTTTGCTACCCCATCTGAGAACAGCATGACATAGGGGCAGAGGACAGGAATCCAGCGATGTATCACTTACTTTAGTGGTTGCTGTAGTTTTGATTAAAAACTTTTCTCTGTTGCAGATCTAGTAGTTCTCTGAAGGCTGAGCTCTGTATAACCCCGTCCACACTACCGATTGGCAGCTTTTGTGTACACTGTGCATAGGCATAAAGCTGCCAAACAGTGGTGGGGCACAAGGTTGAACTACATAGCAGCAGGTTAAAAGGGGTTGTCCACTACTAGACCAACTTCTGGATCTAAATATTTGACCCCCGATAAAATAAAAAAGCCTATACGCACCTCCTTGTCGGCGTCATTCCAGCACTCACATTCCCGGGGCTCCCGTGTGGTTGTACGGCATGGAGTGCCTGGTGCCCAATCGGCGCTGGCTTCACTGGCCCCACCTTCCTACAAATTGAGCATGAAGAGGAAGTCGGAGATCAGCTCTAGCCCGGGCTTCCTCTTCGTGTTCAATTCCACAGAAGGCGGAGACAGTGACGCCAGCGCTGACTGGGTGCCAGGTTCATGTGTCACAACAACCGCATGAGAGCCCCAGGACCGCGACTGCCAACACAGCAAGAAAGGCGAAGGGAGGCAAGTATAAGCTTTTTTTAATTTTATCAGGGCCAAACATTTAGATCAAGAAGGGGTTGTCCTAGCAGTGGACAACCCCTTTAAGTAGTCCTCTAGTGATAATCTTCTACTGATAAAACAGCGATTTAAAAAAAAAGAAAAAAACGCCAGTAACTAACGTAGTGAGTGATATATCGGAGTCAGGGTCTCTACCCCTCCATTGTGCTGCTCTCAAATTAGGTAGCAATAACCTGGCAACAGCTTCCCTTTAAGAACTACATTGCATGTCAATTTCTAAATAGACATTTCTCTGCTTCATGTGGATAAGAGATATTAAAACGAATTCATTTTGTTTTACTTCACAGTAACACCAAAACACATCCATATGTGCCGTGCTATTACAAATGCTCTCAGGGCTCATACGACATTGTTTCACTAGCACCCATAGATTTGTATGGGTGTACGTGATCAGATTATCCGATTATGTCAGCTCCATAGAACACACTTCCGGCTACGATTAGTTCAAATTCTTAATAAAAAAAAAACAAAACACACAAATAAAAGACATGTATCCAGCTTTCAGATATTGCAACCTCAATAAGAATTATACAGACTTGAAATTTATTGTGATTCACAATTTCATAAAATAAAATACACACAGCAAATATAGTCATAATATGCTGAAAACTATACATTTTTTACTCCATTTTATATGTACAAATTGCTGGCTAAATAATTTGGCAAATATTTTCCATTTCATTTTTCAAATCTAACACAGCTCTGCAAACTGAACATTTTTCACTTAATGTTCTAAAAGAAAAGAAATATCAGAAGATATATTTATTGGATCTTGTAACAAGCCAAATGAAAGAACTGATCACTTTAATACCATTGTAATGGTGTAATAATCGCTGATAGACTATAGCAGATGTGGATCATTTCCTTAGACTTCTAGATATTAATAAGCCAAGACCAGCACCACTGGATGTAAATAGGGTCTTATTTATTTGAAGAACTGCTCTCTTCATCAATTTCTGCCATAGAAAGCAGGTTGCTAAGGTGTAAGCTGAACGCAATATCCTCTTGCTGATTCCTTCTCAAATTCACACATAACTCATTTATTCTGTCTTTCATGGATGGTTTTAGTGCGGAGAAGTGCACAGTAAGATCTGTCTTGGCTGGAGAATATTTAGCGCCTCGTGTTGAGGACTTCTGCAAAGCTGGAACTATAATTGAATTTTCTAGAGAATCTGACAGTGAAGGGATGGGTAGGTATAAAGGTAGGCAAAGGGATGCATCATCAAGAGGTTCTTCCACCAGTAGCTGCTGCAGTTTTTCATTGAATCTGTAATTATAAATCCACATTATAATTAAAATGATAATTATACAAAGTATTTTATCAGTAATTTAATCAATATCAGTAATTTATCAGTAAATTATTTTTGCTGATTGTTTTGACCTCCCCAAAAGCTGATATTAAGAGGAATCGCCATTAGAAGAAGACTGCCATTACCTTTCATCCTCCTCTTTCTCGGCTAAGAGGGAGCGGTTTAGCTGTGACGAAAGAGACTCGAGATCAGACAGCTCTGGATTTCTCATGATGTTCTCAGTATCATTTTTACTGGATACAAGGCCCGTGTGTAGAGTCCGAGGTGTCTGTACGGAAGGCTTCCTGTTACATTGGGGGCTGCAATGTAAGGAAACACAATGGTTCACTTGAAGCACTAGAATAATGAAACAGAATACACCATTTCTCTTGGGTTCAGGCTATTCCAGATTTTAAAAACGCAAATAAAAAAAAAACGATTACATGTTTGACGTTTCTAGTCCGTTCTGATGAGTGGAGAGACGAGCATTTTCCCATGTATCCGGATATGTGTAGTCTCTCAAATCTTCCTCAAAGAAATACACATAAAAATCTTCTTGGGAAACTGTCAAGAAATAAACAGCAATGGCCTATTTAATACCAATACGATATGCACATTTGGAGTTAAAGAGAGCCCGGCAGTAGGTTTACACCTCAAATTATCATCATCGCAGTACAGTCCCTGTCATGTTAATAACGTCCATACTTTTGTTTTATAGGCCCTCTGCACTTACAGTTCTCAGGCATCTCCTCTGCCCACCTGTGTCCTCCTGTCAGTGACTGACAAGTCACTATTCTCTAAGACCCGGACCTCCATCTGAGATCTTGCAAAGACACAATCATTCTCAGAAGGTGGCACATGGGTAGTTAGGTCCTGTTGACATTGCAAGATGCTCGCCCAGGACTGCTACCCCCTGGAATGACAGCGCCTGTGCAAGATCTTGGACAGGAGAGTAAGTCACAGTGAAAAGTGCCAAATCCCCATACTGGTGGCTCATCTGCATACAAATTAGCCAAAGGATTTCTGGAACACAGAGGCACAAGACTTCTAAAACAAAGGTACGGACATCATCCACATTTACAGGTACTTTACATCGAGGACATTAGTTTGAGGTCTAAAAAAAATCTGCTGACAGTGTCCCTCTAAATGCAGCCTGCCATGTAAAATATCCTAGTTAAAGGAGTTTTGCAATATTATAATATACAGCCCCCATTGCATAATTCAAATGGCACCCATGATAGTCATGTATCGGGACACTCTGAAATCTGAAGAAGCAGAGCTCCGAGACTGAGATGCCGTGTCTCAACTAACAGAAGACCAGTATTATAAGCACACATACCTCCATGGTCCAATGAGTAAGTCCCCCTTCACATGTCCTTATATTTCCGGTACTGGAAAAACCAGTAAAGGAGCTATCCATGTGTTACATATGTGTGGCATCCGTGTGACGCATACCAGTGTGACACGTACCAGTACAGTTCGCACTGGGTACTTAAAGCAGCTCTCATCATTGTTGCCTGGT
Organism: Dendrobates tinctorius; assembly: GCF_039654945.1. Lineage (NCBI taxonomy): Eukaryota > Metazoa > Chordata > Amphibia > Anura > Dendrobatidae > Dendrobates > Dendrobates tinctorius. Next base: position 15,652,649 of record NW_027361724.1, read on the forward strand.
TTCCCTGAGATCAGCGCAACCAGGCGAAAATGATGAGAGCTGCCTTCAGCACCCAGCACCTGGAAACAGCGCGAACTATACTGCTTTTTCCCAGGCACCGGTACGTGTGACACTGATAAGCATCACACGGATTGTAGCCCAGCATACAAATGACATGTTATTGGCCACATCCTGCATGATTCTTCTTTGTCGTCACACATCAGCAGACCTGGGACAGTAAGCTGGTTTTCATATATATTATTAATAAAAGGAAAGGGGGTTGTGCCTCTGTTGTTCCATCTCTTCCTACCATATTAACCCTATGTTTGCAAAAATCCATATAAAAAAGTATAATTGAAAGAAATTTAAGTTTATTAAATGTTTTACATAATGCAAAAAAGAAAATTCTCTTATGTAGAACATAAGTTTACCTTTGGATTCAGGAATTAAAGGCGGGTCCCAGGCTCTTAGTTTGTGGTTGATGCAAAGAGCAATAATCTCATCCCATGGAACATCTTGTACCGATGGTGTGATGCCGGCAGTGCATTCCTGTGCAAACGGTTTCTTTATGCGACCCAGGAGGAGCTCAACTTCAGAGAACAACAAGGGAAGACCTGCTGGTGACCGCGTGATCTGTGACACGTAGTCCATAATCATGGAGCAAACTGGGACCCAAGGAGCTGCCAGGAAGAGATGACCGTAATATTTCAGATAAACTCAATTGCACAAAATGATTACAGAAGCAAAGCCAAGCTGAAACTGTTACACTAAATTAGAGCCTCGTTGCAATGCTTGTTTGTTTCAACATCAGCAACCCCATTTCTATAGCTATACTATTTGTATATCTACTTGCTCACCTCCATGTGGAGGCTTGTCCATTTGTGGAAGCTGGAAAGAAAGTACAGCCTTCTTTAGCCAGGAAAGATGGCTGGGACTGTTCCAGTCTGTAGGCGGCATTAGAGAGCTGCCATCAGGAGATGAAAACTCCGTTACTGGCCAGGACAGTTCGGTGAGTCGCTCTGAAGAAACTGCCTGTGCTAGAAACGCAATGGCATAATTGTACAAGTCAATGATGGCAGCAGGATCTTGTGAGGGAAGCCCAGATTTCTTCCTTTCCATCTGATCGTGATAGAAGGTATTGCTGAACGCACTGCAAACGCCGTCCTCTATGTACTGTCGGAAAGGGAGGCTGCGAAGTTCCAAGGAGTGGTGCCAGTGGGTCAGCAAAAACTCTACAGCAGAGAAGACCTGAGAGAAGGAAATATAAAGCCAAGAAAATAGTCGATCGTTTAATACAGAATGGCTTTCAAGTTTGTAATTATTTTCTAAAGCTTTCCATAAAAATATTTTCTCTTAAAGGGGTTGCCCAGGCCATGTATGACCCTAGAGAATGAGTGTAACGCACTTTTTCATAATCTCTGCAATCATCACATTGTAAATATAAAAATATTGTTTTTTACAGCTTTTATTTTTTGGAGGTGATATGTCGTTTTTATTGGTATCACTAGCTGAAGAGTCCGGCATTGCCTGGGCATGGTAACTAACTATTGTTAGTTATAACAAGTTATACACACACATATATATATATACACACACACACACACACACACACACACAGGGATTTTTGTGTACTCACCATAAAATCCTTTTCTCCGAGCCATTCATTGGGGGACACAGAGACCGTGGGTGTTATGCTTTCCTGCCACTAGGAGGACACTAAGTAAACTAGAAAAAGTTACCTCCTCCCCTGCAGCATACACCCTCTCGCTGGACGAGATCTCATCAGTTCGGTGAAAAAGCAGTAGGAGCTTAATCAGTTGTACTATAACTATGTCACAACATAAAGATGCTAAACACCGGGTGGGTGCTGTGTCCCCCAATGAATGGCTCGGAGAAAACGATTTTACGGTGAATACACAAAAATCCCTATTTATCCTACGCCTCATTGGGGGACACAGAGACCGTGGGACGTCCTAAAGCAGTCCCTGGGTGGGGAGCATACATGTGCTAAAACCCCATGTACCACTGATTGAACTCTGAGGTACTGCCGCTTGCAGGATGCGTCTGCCGAGCGCTGCATCCGCAGAGGCCTGAGAATGAATCAGGTAATGCTTTGTAAAGGTATGCAGACTGGACCAAGTCGCAGCTTTGCAGACCTGTACTGCCGAGGCCAGGTGCCGAATGGCCGAAGAGGCGCCCACTGAGCGGGTAGAATGTGCCGTAATCCCTGCTGGGACAGGCGTGTTCCTGACACGATAAGATTCTTGAATCGCGATGCGGATCCACCTGGCTAGCCTCTTCTTATGCCCGTCTGGAAGTATGAACAGGGCATTTGACTTGCGGAAGGGAGCCGTCCGCGAGATGTCCTATCTCAGAGCCCTAACCACATCCAGAGTGTGGAGGGCTTCCTCAATACGATGGACTGGTGCCGGACAAAAAGAAGGCAAAACAATTTCCTCAGTGAGGTGGAAAGAGGATACGACCTTGGGCAGGAAGGACAGAGCAGTCTTGAGGACTTCCTTGCACTGATGAAAATTCAGGAACAGAGGGCGGCAAGATAGAGCCGCCGATTCTGAAAGACGTCGGATTGACGCAATTGTCACTAAAAAGACCACCTTCCAAGACAGAACAGTCAGCGGAACGTCGTTGAGGGGTTCAAAGGGAGCCTACTGTAGGGCCCCAAGAACCAGGATAAGGTCCCCAGGTTCCAATGGTCGTCTATAAGGAGCCGCCACATGGGCAAGTCCCTGAAGGAATGTCCTGACTTGAGGTTTGGTGGCAAGTCTGCGTTGGAATAACACTGACAAGGCTGGGATCTGGCCGTTGAGGGAACTAAGTGCGAGGCCCGACGTTAGTCCGGATTGAAGGAATTCCAAGATAGTAGGAATGGAGAACGTCACAGGGAATCGGCCACGATCCTTGCACCACAAGAAAAAAGGTTTTCCAGGTGTGGTGATAGATGCGCATGGACACAGGCTTCCTAGCACTTATCATTGTGGAAATCACGTTGTGAGAAAACCCAGCCTTTGTTAAAATCCAGAATTCAACGGCCACGCCGTTAAGGACAAGGCCCCGGAGTTCTGGTGGTCAAACGGACCCTGAGAGAGCAGATCTGGACGATCTGGAAGATGCCAGGGAACATCGGCGACTAGTTGAATCAGTTCTGCGTACCAAGCGCGGCCAATCTGGCACGACAAGAATCACTGGTAGTCTTTCCGATCTGATCTTCTTGATGACCCTCGGAAGCAAGGGAAGAGAGGAAAGATGTACGGGAGCCGGAACTGGTGCCACGACAGAACTAGGGCGTCCACACCGATGGCGCGTGGATCGCGTGATCGGGCGATGGATTGAAGAACCTTGTTGTTTAATCTCGAAGCCATGAGATCAACATCCGGAGTCCCCGAAAGATGGCAAATCTGCTTAAAACCTCCGGATGAAGAGACCACTCTCCCGAGGCCAGGCCCTTGCGGCTGAGAAAATCTGCTGCCCAATTTTCTACGCCCGGGATGTCGACTGCCGAGATGGGCGAATGATTGGTTTCGGCCCAATGGAGAATGTGACTCACTTCGTGCATGGCCATCCTGCTTCGAGTTCTCCCCTGGCGGTTGATATACGCCACAAACGTGGCATGGTCGGATTGGATCCTGATGAAGTGGCCTGCAAGGAGATGGTGAAAACTCTGTAGGGTTAATCTGATCGCTCGAATCTCTAGGATGTTGGTGGGGAGCCGAGACTCTCGAGGAGACCACCGACCCAGTGCCGTGTGGCGACAAAAACCCGCACCCCAGCCCAGAAGACTTGCGTCAGTAGTTACTACCAAGCAACCATTGTACTGGGAGAAAAGACTTCTCTTGATTCAGGGAGGATTTCAGAGTCCACCACTTGAGGGCTTGTCTGACCCGCAGAGACAGGAGGAACCGATGGTCCAGAGAGAACGGGTTCTTGTCCCAGGCTAACAGACTCACATGTTGCAAGGGACGGAGATGGAACTGGGCGAACGGGACAGCCTCCATCGCTGCTACCATCTGTCCGAGAATTCTTATGGTGAAACGAATGGAGAGAGAAACTGGTTGAGAGAGAGACCGCGCTGCTTGTTGTAAGGCTCGGGTCTTCTCTGGAGGGAGAATGACCAACCACGGGAAGTATCAAATATCATTCCCAAAAAGGAAAACTGTTGAGCCGGCTTTGGGAAGGACTCTTCGAAGTTTATTTTCCAGCCCAGGCGAGAAAGTGCATTAACTGTTATATTTACGGATTCTCGGATGCTGGAAAGGACGGGCTCTTGATGAGCAGGACGTCCAGATACGGTAACACTACCACTCCCAGAGAGTGAAGAATGGCCGTGACAGCCGCCATGACCTTGGCAAAGACCCTGGGGGCGGTGGCGAGTCCGAAGGGCAAGGCAACGAACTGGAAGTGTTTCTCGTGAATTGCAAAACGTAGGAACTGCTGGCGGGACGCGCATATCGGAATGTGAAGGTAAGAGTCCTTGATGTGGGTGGATGCTAGGAACTCTCCTTTTTCCAAGGAAGTGACAACTGATCGGAGAGATTCCATTCGGAACCGTCGTACCTTGACAAACTGATTTAACAGTTTGAGGTCCAGTATGGGCCGCATCGTCCCGTCCCTCTTTGGAACCACAAAAAGGTTTGAATAAAAACCTCTGAACCGTTCGTCCTGAAGGACTGGAATGACAACTCCGTCCTTTTGCAGCGCCTACACAGCCCGAAGGAGGCTGTTGTCTACTTTTTGGGGAGGAAGGATGGGAAGAAACGTGTTGACGGAGAATTTTATCTTGTATCCGGAGGACACCAGTTCCCTGACCCACTTGTCGTGGACGACTGCGAGCCAGGTGTGACTGGATGAAATTAGACGATCTCGTACTCTGCCATCGTCCGCCGGATACCGCAACAACTCATTGCGTAGAAGATTTGTGGGATCAGGGTCCTCGAGAACCGGATGCCCTGGGTCTGGGTTTCCAAGAGCGATTAGGTCTGTATGAGACCTGGGTGCCTCCGTCTCCGCATGGGGGCCGACTAGAGTCGGAAGAGAAGGTAGAGGAGGACCAACCGAGTTATTGCGAAAAGAAATCGCGTCGGCTGTTGGTTCCGAAACGGCCGAACAGCCTTTTGCTGAGGAGGGAAATTACTTTTTTCCCCCGGTAGAATCAGAGGTGAGCTGGTCCAGCTTCTCCCAAAGAGGCGACCAGACTGATAAGGTAGAGAAGTCAGCGAACTTTTAGACATGGCGTCCGCTCGCCAGTCACGGAGCCAAAGAGCTCTTCTAATGGAGATTGCATTAGCAGCAATTTGAGCAGCCCCATTGGCGGCATCAAAACAGGCATCAACTACAAAATCTCCTGCGTGAACTATCAGCCTGGCGACCTTGGTAGCTCCCGGAGGGAGATTGCTTCCCTAAAGAGCAGTGATTAAGACCTCTGTCCAAGCGGCCATAGCCTTAGTGACCCAAATCGCTGCAAACGATGGAAAACACTGCTCCTGAAACCTCAAAAACTGAGCGGGCGAGATAATCAGTTTGACAATCGGAGAGGTTTCTCACCGAGGAACCTTCCGAAACGGATAGGAGCGTCTTAGAAGCCAACCTCAATACAGCAGGGTCCACAGATGGGGACTCCAACCAATCTTTCATTAGGCCTGGGTGAAAAGGGTATTCAGCCTGAATAGACTTATGCCCTGAGAATCTCTTATGTGGTCGATTCCTATGTCTCTGGACAATGTCCTTAAAATCAGGGTGGCTGGTAAATAATTTGCGTACACGCTTGGTCCTCTTAAACGACAAAGCGTGTGCTGGAGGAGGAGTATTTTCCTCCTTTAACTCCAGAATCCTGATGACGGATTCTATAAGTGAATCAAGCGACTCTTGGCCAGTTGGAGGATTGGGGAGCTGAAGCGTCAGATTCCAATTCAGAGTCGTACTCGCTGTCACCATTAGGAGAGGGAGAGCGAGAAACAGAACTTGCTGGTGCTGAAGCACGAGCGTGACTGGGGGACGTGTCATGGGTCCGCTCTCTCGCTTGACTGTCCCTTGAACAAGTACGGTCCCTGCTGGTGGACGGTTCCCCGCGAAGATGCCCTCCGATTTAAAGAGGCTTCCCGGAGAGAGTCTATAGCCTGTAGTCCGTGACTCCACCGGCCGTGACAGGGGAGCAGCCCACTCAGGGGGACTAAACGCAGGAAGACTCGCAGCAGCGGCGACGAGAGGCGTTTGGGCGCAGGCCGCGTTGCAGTCTGTGCATAACGGATTAATCTGGCGCAGGGCAGAGTAGATTTGCAAGTGGCACACACGGCATAGAACATAGTGTGCTTCTTAGCAGCCTGCTTAGCGCTCCGGAAAGGGTTAACGGCAAAGTCTAACTGCAGCAGCAGAGAATGTGCCGGGAAAGGGTTAAGCCTTAGTCTGAAGGCAGATGCAGCTTACCCGATCCTGTACTGCGTCCCCCTGGAGGAATAGCTGTTGTAGTGTCACCCGGTTTCCGCCTGAAAGGTCACCTCACAGCTCTGAGGTAAAAGGAGATGGCCCCCGAGATTACAATTGCGCGTCTCGCCAGTAATGAGAGGCGCCAAGAGGAGGGGGCGGGGTTAATAGTGCGGGCGGCGCTATGCAAACTGCGGCCTAGTAGGCCTGAAAAGCCGGGGGCTCAATTTCTGGCCTACCCGCGGTAGGCGCCGGGGCGGCGCTATGGAGATTGCGGCCTAGCAGGCCGGAAAAAGCCGAGGACAACATTTCTCGGGCCACCCGAGAACGCTGAACGCGGGGGCCGCGAGGGCGCCGGTGTGCCGCCGCTGACGCTAAGTCAGCGCTTCTCCCGGGGTCAGGACCCGACCCCATACCTCCACTCCAGTGCTCACTCAGCGCCGAGTCCATTCTTCTCATCCTGGACTGATGTAGCAGAGCTGGAGTTCTTGAAGGGGGATGGTCGATCGGTCCTCCCTCTGGGCAGGGGGACGGAGAGCTTAAAGAAGTATGCTCAATCGGTCCTCCCTATGAGCAGGGGGATGGAGAGCTTAAAGAGGCATGCTCAATCGGGGACGGAGAGCTATGGGGCTGACTCAGGGCTGAAGAAAGCGCTGTACGATCTTCTCCAAAACGGGTCTTCTGCGCTCGCCCTTGAATCCGTGATCGGTAAAGAACCAGTCCCTATTTGTTGCAGAAAAGTGTACGTGAAGGGTTACTCCACGTGCTTGCCTGTTGTTGATTCGGGGGAGCGCGGGCCGTAGAAAGGAACCGTCGCCCCCTTCACTCCGTTAATTAAAAAATAAAAATTTACAGAAAAATTCAAAAATAAAATAAAAAAGATGGGGTCTGAAACCAGACCCAAGTGCCTCCTACAGACACTAAGCAAGAACTGATGAGATCTCATCCAGCGAGAGGGTGTATGCTGCAGGGGAGGAGTTAACTTTTCCTAGTTTACTTAGTGTCCTCCTAGTGGCAGGAATCAGATATCAAAGAAATAATTTTCGGATTAACCGTGCGCTGCTAGACAAAACGACTCCTTTCCAGATTGTGTACTTGTATACTTTTATTTTCCCAACGCGTTTCGAAGTTTCAAACTTCTTCCACAGGGGATGATATGTACAAACAGACAGAGTAGCTCCCAGTTTTATACATACAAATTTCAAATATTGGCGCCAAAGGTCACATGTTACAGGGAAAGAATGTCAAAGGTCATCAGTACCAAAAAAATGTACAAAAAAATGTTTAAAACTGCATTGTTTCTACCTTAATACATTCTCTTAAAATATTTATTTGCAGGTCATAAAAAGAAAAAGAATAAACGAAAAAAGCAATGAAATAAATATATAAAAATATAAAATGATAGACCTGTGCTAGAACTTATAAAAAAAAAAGCAAGAAGGAGCAGTAAATCACAGCTCAAACCATCATCCTAAATGGGCAGACGAAAGAGAACGAGAAAAAGAAGAAAATGATGGATAATGAATATACATATATATATATATATATATATATATATATATATATATATTAAAAAGATTCTTTTATTCAATATAATAAAAAATTATTTTATTATTTTATTATATTGAATAAAAGAATCTTTTTAATATATATATATATATATATATATATATATATATATATATATATATATATATATATGTATATAATCATTTTCTTCTTTTCTTCTTTTTCTCGTTCTCTTTCGTCTGCCCATTTAGGATGATGGTTTGAGCTGTGATTTACTGCTCCTTGCTTTTTTTTATAAGTTCTAGCACAGGTCTATCATTTTATATTTTTATATATTTATTTCATTGCTTTTTTCATTTATTCTTCTTTTTCTTTTTATGACCTGCAAATAAATATTTTAAGAGAATGTATTAAGGTAGAAACAATGCAGTTTTAAACATTTTTTTGTACATTTTTTTGGTACTGATGACCTTTGACATTCTTTCCCTGTAACATGTGACCTTTGGCGCCAATATTTGAAATTTGTATGTATAAAACTGGGAGCTACTCTGTCTGTTTGTACATATCATCCCCTGAGGAAGAAGTTTGAAACTTCGAAACGCGTTGGGAAAATAAAAGTATACAAGTACACAATCTGGAAAGGAGTCGTTTTGTCTAGCAGCGCACGGTTAATCCGAAAATTATTTCTTTGATATCTGATGATTTATGGTCACGGAGTGGCCATTTGGATGTGCAGCAGCTTTGACTTCTATTCCTTTATGCCTCCAACTCTCCTGCTATTGGTGAGTATAATAGCTTGAACTATATCCCTTTTACCTGGGTAAGACCCTATTGCGCTCTTTCTCTTTTAGTTTTAACCACCTAGTGGCAGGAAAGCATAACACCCACGGTCTCTGTGTCCCCCAATGAGGCATAGGAGAAATAAATATATTATATATATATACACATATACATATATACACACACACACACAGTACAGACCAAAAGTTTGGACACACCTTCTCATTCAAAGAGTTTTCTTTATTTTCATGACTATGAAAATTGTACATTCACTCGGAAGGCATCAAAACTATGAATTAACACATGTTGAATTATATAATTAACAAAAAAGTGTGAAACAACTGAAAATATGTCTTATATTCTAGGTTCTTCAAAGTAGCCACCTTTTGCTTCGATTACTGCTTTGCACACTCTTGGCATACTCTTGATGAGCTTCAAGAGGTTGTCACCGGAAGTGGTTTTCACTTCACAGGTGTGCACTGTCAGGTTTAATAAGTGGGTTTTCATGCCTTATAAATGGGGTTGGACCATCAGTTGTGTTGTGCAGAAGTCTGGTGGATACACAGCTGATAGTTCTACTGAATAGACTGTTAGTTGTATTATGGCAAGAAAAAAGCAGCTAAGTAAAGAAAAACAAGTGGCCATCATTACTTTAAGAAAGGAAGGTCAGTCAGTCCGAAAAATTGGGAAAACTTTGAAAGTGTCCCCAAGTGCAGTGGCAAAAACCATCATGCGCTACAAAGAAACTGGCTCACATGAGGACCGCCCCAGGAAAGGAAGACCAAGAGTCACCTCTGCTCCAGAGGATAAGTTCATCCGAGTCACCAGCCTCAGAAATCACAGGTTAACAGCAGCTCAGATTAGAGAACAGGTCAATGCCACACAGAGTTCCAGCAGCAGACAAATCTCTACAACAAATGTTAAGAGGAGACTTTGTGCAGCAGGCCTTCATGGTAAAATAGCTGCTAGGAAACCACTGCTAAGGACAGGCAACAAGCAGAAGAGATTTGTTTGGGCTAAAGAACACAAGGAATGGACATTAGACCAGTGGAAATCTGTGCTTTGGTCTTGTTACGTGTTACAGAACCAATTAGCACCCAGAATATGTTGTGCAGTTATATGTATGGATAATAGGTTCTATGTGAGATGCATGTCCCTAATGCATCAGCAATCCCCTTTTGTCCGCCCTGCCCCCACCTTTGTAATTTCCACAGTAAAAATCGGCAGGCTCCGGCCACCTGCGGCTTTTGTAATGCATGTCTGGCCTGCCGCTTTTCTATTGGCCTGCCCTCTGTATCTGTGTGATATATTCTGTGTCCTGTGAGTAAAGTGTTATCAGACTGGAAATACATGGAGAAGCAGTGATCTTTTATATGCGCCCATGTAAACAAGGGATTCCAGCCAGCGTCATTCATTCAGACTCCAGCCAACGCAGAGCGGACCTCCGAAAACACGGGGTGGTACTGAAAGAGGTACCCCAGCTTGGTAGACCCCGTTACTGGTCTGATGAGTCCAAATTTGAGATCTTTGGTTCCAACCACCGTGTCTTTGTGTGATGCAGAAAAGGTGAACGGATGGACTCTACATGCCTGCTTCCCACCGTGAAGCATGGAGGAGGTGTGATGGTGTGGGGGTGCTTTGCTGGTGACACTGTTGGGGATTTATTCAAAATTGAAGGCATACTGAACCAGCATGGCTACCACCGCATCTTGCAGCGGCATACTATTCAATCCGGTTTGCGTTTAGGTGGATCATCATTTATTTTTCAACAGGACAATGACCACAAACACACCTCCAGGCTTTGTAAGGGCTATTTGACCAAGAAGGAGAGTGATGGGGTGCTACGCCAGATGACCTGGCCTCCACAGTCACCAGACCTGAACCCAATCGAGATGGTTTGGGGTGACCTGGACCGCAGAGTGAAGGCAAAAGGGCCAACAAGTGCAAAGCATCTCTGGGAACTCCTTCAAGACCATTTCCGGTGACTACCTCTTGAAGCTCATCAAGAGAATGCCAAGAGTGTGCAAAGTAATAATCAAAGCAAAAGGTGGCTACTTTGAAGAACCTAGAATATAAGACATATTTTCAGTTGTTTCACACTTTTTTGTTAATTATATAATTCCACACGTGTTAATTCATAGTTTTGATGCCTTCCGAGTGAATCTACAATTTTCATAGTCATGAAAATAAAGAAAACTTTTTGAATGAGAAGGTGTCTCCAAACTTTTGGTCTGTACCGTACTACCCCTAATATCCCACATCATCCTGTCAGCCTGGGGACAGGACCAGAGCGCTGAGTGGAACGGTCCTAACTTCCATACCGGGTATTCCTTTAAGAGAGGCCTGGGGTCAAAACCAAAGCGCTGGATGGATTTGCCCTGACTTCCATACCAATGATCCTTTTAATAGAAACCTGGGGTCAGAATCATAGCGCTGAGGGATTTGCCCTAACTTTCATACCGGAGATTCCTTTTTCAGAGGGAAGATGTACCTATGGGATGGAGGATGTGTGATGGGTATATGGGCACGGGAGGGGGCGATTCATTTCTGTCATGTGCTATATGCTCCTTTCTGGGGGGCAGACAATGGCTGGGAGCTTATGTTTCCGGGGATGCTAGATTTCTCCCACCCGGTCAGCGTCTGCTGAGGAGTTGTGGAGTGGGAAAACTGTTGCTCATAGCAACCAATCACAGCACAGCTTTCATCTATTAAATAGCTTTGGTGAAATGAAAGATGCTTAGTGATTGGCTGCAAGGAAAACTGTTGCTCATAGCAACCAATCACAGCTCAGCTTCTTTTAAACAGCTCTGGTGAAATGAAAGATGCTTCGTGATTGGTGGGTGATACACACATACTTTCAATTTTATATATACTGTATATAGATTTTGGGGTACATTATTTTTTTTTTAATGAAATAAAAACAAAAGTTTCTGGTGGACTTGAACCTGCATTCACAGGTACATTTTAGCAACTGCTTAAAGAGGTTACAAAAACTGACGCAAAGGTAACTAATATTTGAAAATAACAAAAATGAACATTTCTCATCCTCTAAAGATACGGTCACTCCAGCGCTGCCCTGGAGTTTATTCATTAACATGGCTGCAGCAATGACATTTCGTCAACAATATGTGACCACTGCAGCCAATCATTAGCCTCAGCAGTTTTATATCATCATCCAAGGCATGACCAGTGAAGGCATCGATTTAGAGAGGGTCTGTGGCAGATGTAGAGGCCGGCAGTGGGCCCTGGAAACCACGATAACCCAGTGGCCACCTTACGATTGTGTCACTACATGTCTGATAAGCTATAAATGAAACATATTGATACAATTCTCTAATACTACATATCTTACCATCTTGGTTCCATTCATGTCATTCACATCATCGGGTATGGAGAAAACTTTATAATCGGATATTAGTCCACATGACACCAAATCTGAAATATTAAGTTCTGAAATAAAACAAAAGACATGAATATATAACTGTGATTAAAAAAAAAAGTCCTACAAGTCTCTATTTATGAACAATGAAGTAGCAAACCAGTTCCACATTACTCATAAGAATAAGCTGTCATGTTGGGTGCATTACAGTTTTTTAGCTTTATGTCCGGGCTCTCGCTAATTTTCAGTTGCCTCTTAGCTAGTGAAGAGAGACTAGCAGCTATGTCTCCCATATATTCAGCACATAAAGACATGAGCGGTTACTGCTTTCCTTTTCTCTCTGATGCACGCAGACAAAGTAGCAGAAGTATGGAGGACCATATAATGCAGTATCGAGCAGTGTGTAATTCTAGGTTTGATGCAACAATCACTTATCAGAAAGTAGCAACACTGTCTGTGCCTCTCTCTGCCTGTTCTCCGATTATGCCCTCCTCTCCGAAGACTTCCATAGGTGTATTACATAGCTGTAATCTGACACTTTTCGCGCCAGAGCCTGTTTTTGCCTTCGTAACCGGACCAATTTTTTCAATTCTGACCAGTGTCCCTTTACGAGGTAATAACTCTAGAATGTTTAAACGGATGCTGGTGATTCGGAGAATGTTTTCTCGTGACATATTGTACTTCATGATATTGGTAACATTTCTTAGATATGACTTGCGTTTATTTGTTTAAAAAAATGGAAATTTGGTAAAAAAATTTAAAATTTCATAATTTCCAAACATTTAGTTTTTATGCCCTTAAATCAGAGAGTCATATCACACAAAATAGTTAATAAATAACATTTCTTTATCGCCTTATTGGGGGACACAGATTAACATGGGTGTATGCTGCTGCTGCTAGGAGGCTGACACTATGCAAAACAATAAAAATTAGCTCCTCCCCGGCAGTATACACCCACCGACAGGCACCAAACACCTCAGTTTGTGCTTAGTGTCTGTAGGAGGCGGACCGGGATCTCCCCAGATCCGCAGTTATTAATCCATTTTTTCCTTTAGGGTTTAGATCGAACCTTTTAATCTTTTCTCTTTTATCTTTGAGGTTTTTTCTGTCGGAAAACAGGGTATAGTTATCACCCTGATTTCCCATATCGTGCGGCTGAGCGAGCAGTGTGGTGTCACCCACATCGCAACTCTCAGTACCGCAGGCAGGACTTTTTCCCTATCACCTTCTGGTGATAAGGGTTGTGGACAGGTGGCTGGTCCTTGCCAAATCCCCCTCCTCACCCCTTTCTCGGGACAGGGCTGAGAGGAAGACGGCGATCGCAGGAGGTTCAGGCTGTCTTCTGCAGGATGCGGGTACAGAGGACCCCCCCAGCAGCCTGCCGTTTCTCCGTGGGCCCCTGTGGTCATCCTCTTCAGGGACGTCAGGTAAGTGCCTGTACGTTCCCTCCGGCCCCGCATAAGCTCCGTGAATGGGAGAAGTTGGACCTTGGTGATTACTGGTCCACAATTATTTGAATTTCCTCTCTGCCTGCCGCGCGCTCACGCCGCTTGCTTCTCACTCCCAGGGAGACACTGGGGATTCCTCCACTCACCACACAGCGTCACAAGCAGGGGAGGCAGACTTCCCAGGGCCACTGTCAGATAGGAGAGATCTGCTCAACAGCTCCGTTATGTCGGCGTAGGCATGGGGTTGCGGCGTCTTCCTTTCACTTTCCCTCTGCGTTCTCTCTCCTCCCTCCCTGAGCGCGCTCTTTTCAGCGCGCCTTTTCTAGCCCATCACAGGGCTCCTTTTCTTTTGATATGCCAGCCTCCTCCTTCGGCCATGCCCTCTCCTTCGCTGTTAGCCAGTCACGGCGCAGCCGCTAAGCTCCGCCCCCAGCCTCCAGCACAAGGATTTCCTGGATTTTCACTCCTTCCTGCGCTGCTTGGGGGACACTTCAGCGTTTTCTGCTGCTCGCCAGAATCTCGGTAGGCTCTGCTCTGAGGCAAAGATTAGCTCTCCTCAGCAGTTATTCCCTAAATTCCTGCGGCCATTTAGTGCAGTTTACCTATGCCCAACCCTTCAGGGGATCTCTGCTTCAGGCCCACCACTATCTATTACGCCTGTGCGCGCTGTAAAAAGAAGTGGGCATCGGGTAAGTCGTCTCTTTTCTGCCCCCCCTGCAGTCCTTCAAATATGTCAGCATCTCAGGAGCGCACGGAGTCCCGGGCTGAGGGCACTCTCCCCTCCTCCCTCCCCCCGGAGTGGGCCGTTGTAATGTCACAGTCTGTATCTGACTTGACAAAAGTATCACAGTCGCTGGTCCAGGTCTTAGAACGATTACCTCAGCTATCTACAGCCACCTGTGCCCCGACCGCCTCTCAGGGTGAGTCGTCCGCACCTGACCGCGACCTTCAGAGAGACAGACAGGGCAGGAGTTCTAGGAAGCGGGCTCTGTCTACTTCGTCCTCTAGCTCGCAGGGCCCTTCTGCTTCCCCCAGACCTTCCTCGGATGACGACCTTCAGTCGGGCGATGACTCTCAATCGGATGCTAGTTCGGAAGGGAACAGCGTTTCTAAAACACGGGACATGGTCGATAGCCTTATTTCAGCTATCTTCCAAACGCTAAAGATTAAGCAGGATAAGACTCCACCTCAGGAATGCTCTGTTCTCCTTAAACGAGCAAGACCTCCATCTCGAACCTTTCCCAATCACAAAGATTTCGATACTACCTTATCCAAACACTGGGAGCGCCCTGAGCAACGTTTCTCGGGCCGCAAGTACTTAGACTTACTGTACCCCTTTGACGCAGACCTGCTCACAAAGTGGTCCAATGCTCCCGAGGTGGATCCTCCAGTTTCCCGGATAGCCTCAAAAACGGTGCTCTCTCTGCCAGATGGGGCATCGCTTAAAGATCCTACTGACAGGCAGATTGAATCTCTGGCTAAGTCTATCTTTGAGGCATCTGGCGCCTCTCTCTGTCCTATCTTCGCATCCGCCTGGGTGGCGAAAGTCATTTCCGCTTGGGCTAAAATTCTTTGCAGGGGCATCTTAGCATCAGCTCCTCAAGATGAGTTGGCGGATCTTGCAGATCAGGTTAACCATGCAGGAAAATACCTTTTGGCCGCCTCCTTGGACGCGGCCGGCTGCGTAGCAAGGGCTAACAGCAACATAGTAGCTGTACGCCGAGTCCTCTGGCTAAAGTCATGGAATGCGGACACTACTTCAAAAAAGTCGCTTACCAATCTGCCATTCCATGGCTCTAGACTCTTTGGTGCAAAGCTGGATCAGATAATTTCCGATGCCACTGGTGGTAAAAGCACTTCGCTTCCCCAGTCTCGACCAAAACGTTTTTTCAACAGAAAAGGTTTTCGTCCATTCAGGCCCTTTCGTCCCTTCTCTGCCACGGAGAGATCTGCTCAACAAGATCGGCCGCCCTCCACCAGGGAGCGGGATCAGAGGAAACCTTCCTACAAACCCGCTCCTCGCTGGAGATCTAGAGGACAATATTCCAGATCTTCAGGCGCCAATTCCGGCAGATTTTCTTCTAAGTGACGGGTCACCCCCACCTGGAATTTCTTCCAGGGTGGGAGGCAGACTTTCCTTTTTCGTGGATGCTTGGCTGTCCGTTGTCGACGACGCTTGGGTCAGAGAAATTGTCGCATCCGGATACAAGATCGAATTTGCTTCACCCCCGAACAGACGTTTTTTCCGGTCTCGGCCTCCGCGACAGCGGTCCCAGACTCCGGGTTTTCTGCAGGCCATTTCCTCCCTTCTTTCCGCCGGAGTCATTGTTCCCGTTCCCTCAAACGAACGGTTTTCCGGGTTCTACTCCAATCTCTTTGTAGTCCCGAAGAAAGACGGCTCTCTTCGTCCAATTCTGGACCTCAAATTGCTCAATCACCACGTGAAGATTCTTCATTTCAAAATGGAGTCTCTTCGGTCGGTGATTGCTTCCATGGAACCGGGGAATTCCTCTGCTCGGTGGACATTCGGGATGACTATCTGCACATTCCAGTTTGTGTGCAGCATCAGAAGTATCTTCGATTTGCGATTCAGGGAGACCACTTTCAGTTCACGGCCCTTCCTTTCGGCCTAGCTTCAGCGCCCCGTGTTTTCACGAAGGTGATGGCGACCGTCATGGCCATCCTTTGCTCCAGAGGGATCCTCATCATCCCTTATCTAGACGATCTTTTGATCAAGGGTTCGTCTCGCCAGGACTGTCTCCGGAGTCTGCAGATAACCCTGGACACTCTCGGCCGCCTCGGTTGGCTAGTCAACAAGGAGAAGTCCATTATGACCCCCACCCAGCGTCTGACCTTTCTGGGCATGGAATTCGACACGAATCTAGCCCGTGTTTTTCTTCCAAGGGAAAAATTTGCGACTCTTTCCAAGGGCATCAGAACTCTCAAGAGGCCTACTCCCATTCCCATTCGGTCCTGCATGAAGGTCCTGGGGATGATGGTGGCTTCCATGGAAGCAGTACCCTTTGCGCAGTTTCATCTTCACAGGAGTCTCTCCTCCCAATCAATCTTCTGTAGATCAGAGCAATCTTCATGGCCCTTCTTCATTGGCAGCCTCTCCTCTCCGGCAAGCCGGTCCGTATTCAGTCGGACAACGCCACGGCCGTGGCGTACATAAACCATCAGGGGGGCACGCGCAGCAAGCAATGTCAGAAGTGGCCAAGATATTCCGCTGGGCAGAACGTTACGTTCCGGCAATCTCCGCCGTCCATATTCCAGGGGTGGAAAATTGGGCAGCCGACTTTCTGAGTCGCCAGGGCCTAGCGTCCGGCGAATGGTCCCTGCACCCCACAGTCTTCAATCAGATATGCCACCGTTGGGGCACCCCGGATGTCGACCTCATGGCATCTCGGATGAACCACAAGGTGCCGCAGTTAGTAGCCAGGTGAAGGGACCCTCTAGCCGTCGCATGCGACGCGCTGGTGACTCCGTGGTCCCAGTTTCAACTTCCTTATCTGTTCCCTCCTCTGGCCTTGATTCCACGAGTGGTCAAAAAGATAAAATCGGAAGGCGTACCAGTGATTCTAGTCGCTCCAGATTGGCCAAGACGGCCTTGGTACGCGAAACTAGTCAACATGCTCGCGGACGTCCCCTGGAGGTGTCCAGACCTTCTCTCGCAAGGCCCCCTTTACCACGAGAATTCTCGGTCTCTGAGTTTGACGGCATGGCTGTTGAGACCGCAGTCTTGAAGGAATCAGGTCTGTCCAGTCAGGTTATTCAAACTATGATCAGAGCCAGGAAACCAGCCTCTTTCCGCATTTACCATAGGTACTGGAAGGCTTTTTTCCGTTGGTGCGATGATAAAAAAGTCTTCCCAATGTCCTTTTCTATCCCATCTATCCTTGGGTTTCTTCAGTCCGGATTAGAAGCGGGTCTGTCCCTCAGTACGCTCAAGGGCCAGGTTTCCGCTCTCTCTATCCTCTTCCAAAGAGAGCTAGCTTCTCTACCGCAGGTAAAAACCTTTCTCCAAGGGGTTTCCCATGTGGTTCCTCCTCATCATTCGCCAATAGACCCGTGGGATCTCAACCTCGTTCTTAGCGCTCTCCAGAAGGCGCCGTTCGAGCCTCTCCAGGACATTCCTTTGTCTCTTCTCTCGTGGAAGGTCACATTTTTGATCGCCATTTCATCCATCAGAAGAGTTTCTGAATTGGCGGCCTTGTCATGTCGTTCCCCTTACCTGATTCTCCATCAGGACAAAGCCGTCCTCAGGCCCGTTCCTTCCTTTCTTCCAAAGGTGGTTTCCTCCTTCCATATCAATGAGGATATCGTTCTTCCTTCTTTTTGTCCGGCTCCCTCTCATCCGCTTGAGAAGTCTCTCCACAAACTGGACTTAGTTAGAGCCCTGCGTGTCTATCTCGCCAGGACTTCTTCCTTTCGTCTGTCCGATTCCTTGCTGGTCATCTCTGAAGGTCGCCAGAAGGGCCTTCCGGCTTCCAAATCCACGATCGCTCGCTGGATTCGTTCTACCATTCTGGAAGCGTATCATCTTCAGGAAAAACGACCCCCTCCGGGAGTAAGAGCTTATTCCACCCGGGCTGTGGCGGCTTCGTGGGCTGTTCGTCACCAGGCTTCGGCCATGCAAATTTGCAAGGCCGCAACCTGATCGTCTTTGCATACCTTTACGAGGTTCTACAGGGTTCATACCCAGGCCTCGTCTGATGCTGTTGTTGGTAGGAAGGTTCTGCAGGCGGCGGTGGCTCACCGGCCGACGTAAGCCCTTCCGTTAATTTTGATGTGCCCCTGATGTGCCTAAACAGTAGAAACCCCCCACAAGTGACACCAATTTGGAAACTAGACCACTCAAAGAACTTATCTAGATGTGTGGCGAGCACTTTGAACCCCCAAGTTTTTCCACAAAAATGATCTTTTAGCCCCTATTTTTTAATTTTCACAAGGTTAACAAAAGAAATTGGACCCCAAAAGTAGTTGTCCAATTTGTCATGAGTATGCTGGTACCCCATATGTGGGAGAAAACTACTGTCTGGGCACACGGTGGGGCTCGAAAGGGAAATAGTAACGTTTTGGAATGCAGGCATTGATGGAATGGTCTGCGGGCGTCATGATGCGTTTGCAGAGCTCCTGACGTGCCTAAACAGTGAAAACCCCCCCAATTCTAATTCCAACCCTAACCCCAACACACATCTAACCCTAATCCCAACCCTAACCATAACTCTAACCACAACCCCAACACCAACACAAACCTAATCCCAACCATAACCCCAACACACCCCTAACCCTAATCCCAACCCTAGCCTCAAACTCTAACGCTAAACTCTAATGTTTATCTACCATTGGCGGTCGGGAAGCCGTTAAACCATTATTGCAGTCCAGAGGGAGGAGGAGGAGGAAGAAAAGTGGCTTATAAGTGGAGAAACAGGATTTTTGGTTGCTTACCGTAAAATCTGTTTCTCGGAGCCTTCATTGGGGGACACAGGAACCATGGGTGTATGCTGCTGCCACCAAGAGGCGCTGACACTATGCACATAAAAAAGTTAGCTCCTCCTCCGCAGTATACACCCCACCGACTGCAGTAAATTAATCAGTTAGTGAGAAAGCAGTAGGAGAAGCAACAGAATAGAGAACAGACAGACAACTCAACTGTAACCGTAACACAAATAACAGGAGTTGTAAAACATGGGAGGGTGCTGTGTCCCCCCAATGAAGGCTCCGAGAAACAGATTTTACGGTAAGCAACCAAAAATCCTGTTTTCTCCATCGCTTCATTGGGGGACACAGGAACCATGGGATGTCCCAAAGCGGTCCCTGGGGAGGGAAAATCAAACTTCCACTAGGTCAGAGAACTCACCACCGCCCCCTGCAATATGCTTCTGCCTAGGCTGGTGTCCGCCAAAGCGCAAGTGTGGACCTAACAAAATTTTGCGAATAGAAGACCAGGTTGCAGCCTTGCAAAAGCTGCAGCGCGGAACCCTTGTGGTGCACCGCCCAGGAGGTGCCCACTGCCCGAGTAGAGTGAGCCTTAACCCCAGGAGGGGGCACTCTAATCATGACTCGGTAAGTCTCCAAAATTGCCGATCTGATCCAGCGAGCAATAGCCGCCTTGGAGGCCGCGCACCATACAGAATGACGAAAAGAGAGTCTGTCTTCCGGAAAGAAGCCGTTCTACCCAAATAGACCTCCATTGTCCTGAATAGGTCTAGCTTGTTCAAGGAGAAGTCCAGAGGATGAATTGGACCGGGACAAAAGGAAGGTAAAACGATGTCCTCATTTAGGAAAGCAGATACCACCTTTGGACGGAAGGATGGCGGAGGCCGCAGAACCACCTTATCCAAGACGCGCCGGATGGAGGTGATGGCCACGAGAAAGGCCACTTTCCAGGAGAGAAAGGACAGGGAAACTTCCTTGAGAGGTTTAAAGGGCGAGCCCTGTAAGGCCCCTAAGACTAGATTGAGATTCCAGGGATCCACGGGAGCCCGACACGGGGGTGCTGCATGAGCTACCCCACTGAAGAAAAGTCTTGACCTGCGGTCGCGAGGATAACGTCTTCTGGAAAAGAATGGAAAGCGCAGATACTTGACACTTTAGAGAACTAAGGGCAAGACCCGTGTCCAGGCCCGCCTGGAGGAATGCTAGAATAGAAGGGAATGAAAAGGACATTATTATTATTATTATGCATTTATATAGCGCCATTTATTCCATGGCGCTTTACATGTGAAAAGGGGAAATATAGACAAGTATAATAAACATGTGTAAGACAAAGGACACACAAGTACATAAGGAGAGGGGATCCTGCCCGCGAGGGCTCACAGTCTTCAGGGATGGGTGAGGATACAGTAGGAGAGGGTAGAGCAGGTCGTGCGGTGGTTCAGTAGACCGAGGATCATTGCAGGCTGTAGCCTTGTCTTCAGGTTCTTCTTGAAGGTTTCCGTTGATGGTGCGAGTCTGATGTGTTGCGGCAGAGAGTTCCAGAGTATGCGGGAAGCACGGGAGAAGTCTTGTATGCGGTTGTGGGAAGAAGAGATAAGGGGGGAGTAGAGAAGGAGATCTTGAGATGATCGAAGGTTGCGTGCGGGCAGGTACCTAGAGACCATGTCACAGATGTATGGAGGAGACAGGTTATGGATGGCTTTGTATGCCATGGTTAGGGTTTTGAATTGGAGCCTCTGGGTAATAGGAAGCCAGTGAAGGGTCTAGCATAGTGGGGAGGCTGGGGAATAGCGGGGAGAGAGGTGGATTAATCGGGCAGCAGAGTGAGTGTAGGATGGACTGGAGCGGAGCAAGAGTGCTAGAGGGGAGGCCAGAGAGTAGGAGGTTGCAGTAGTCGAGGCGGGAGATGATAAGAGCATGCACTAGTGTTTTTGTGGTTTCGTGGTTGAGGAATGAGCGGATCCGGGAAATATTTTTGAGTTTGACGCGGCAGGAGGAGGCGAGGGCTTGGATATGTGGTTTGAAAGAGAGCGCAGAGTCGAGGATCACCCCAAGGCACCGAGCGTGCGGGACTGGGGAAAGAAAGCAGCCATTGACATTGATGGATAGGTCTGGTGGAGGGGTAAAGTGAGATGGGGGGAAAGATGATGAATTCTGTTTTGTCCATGTTCAGTTTGAGAAAGGAAGCAGAGAAGAAGGCTGAGATAGCAGACAGACATTGTGGGATTTCAGTCAGTAAGGAGGCGAGGTTGGGTCTAGATAGGCGGGATGTGACTGGACTCGCACCAACTGAAATAGGCCTTCCACGTGCGATAGTATATTCTGGAAGACAAGGGCTTCCTAGCCCGGATCATTGTGTGAATTACCCGATCTGGAAAACCTGACTCTTTCAGAACCACGGTTTCAACTGCCACGCCGTCCAATTAAGCGACCGAGAATTGGGGTGGCGGATCGGACCCAGAGGCAGCAGATCTGATCTGTCTGGCAGCTTCCAGGGAGCGTCCGCGAGAAGGTTGACGAAGTCCGCGAACCAAGACCTGCTGGGCCGAACAGGTGCGATGAGAATGACTGGTACCCCTTCCGCCTTGATCTTCTTCAACAGCTTGGGAAGAAGAGGAGGAGGGAACAGATAGGGAAGCACAAACTGAGACCAAGGAATGGTCAGAGCATCGGCGTCCACCTCGAGAGAATCTCAGGTCCTGGAAACAAACCGTGGGACTTTCCTGTTCAGACAGGACGCCATAAGGTCCACATCTGGGGTCCCCCAACGAAGGCAAATTTGGCTTTCTCTTGCGGATCACCTAAACACGTATCTGTGTTAGGGATTTTGGGGTCCTGTCGAACAGACATATAAGGATACGGGGTGGCAGTACACGCTGTACTCGTCTCTGCGTGGGAGTACAGTTGTGACCGTTCACACTGTATCCCTCCAGTACCTGAAAAGGAACAACGCACATTAGGTAGATATGGGTCTCAAGAGAGACCCGTGTCCACCTCCTACCTGACACTAAGCTAAACTGATTAATTTACTGCAGTCGGTGGGGTGAATACTGCGGAGGAGGAGCTAACTAGCTAACTTTTTTATGTGCATAGTGTCAGCGCCTCCTAGTGGCAGCAGCATACACCCATGGTTCCTGTGTCCCCCAATGAAGCGATGGAGAAAGCATATTTTTTTTGCGAAAGTATTTAAAAAAAAATATATAGAGTTGCCCAAAAACATTAACACAATCCTGGTCCAGTGATCATGTCAATAGTCCATTGCTGGCAGACTAAAGAATCGTGAACTTTCTATTACCTGCAAGATCTCTGATGCCTGTTCTGATTAGTAAACTGCCATGATGTCGCGTGTGACAATGAAATGATGTTGCAAAAGCCAGAAAATCAAAAAAGGCCCCAGGAACGTCGCAAGAAGTAGATTTGCAGTACTCTGGTCTAGGGGCTACAAACTACACGTGGCCACTGTAGCAAGCTTCTGCAAATTTATTTGTTCAACTCTAATTACAAAGGTTTCTTAAATTTGTCTATACTTTTGATATATGCAAAGTTAGCTGAATGTGACTATTCAAACTCATCAATAAAATTCATACTAGTCTAGACCCACCTTTTTCTATAACTGTGTCTGGATCTGAGTAAGTTGAAGGTACCAGAACTGCAAGAGCCGGGGAAGGCTTAAAAGGTTTAGCTTGAACTAGCTGCTTCAGCTGCAGCAGAGCTGCGATCCGATCTACATCTGCATCTGACTGCACTGGTAACAGGAGAACAATACCACTTGTTCCCAGAAACTGCTTTTGAATTTCAACTTGTTCCAATTCATTCTCAGTCAGAGGGCCAAGTACCGCCTTCAGAAGAAAAACATATCAAGATATGCACGTATTAAAAACTAAAGCCATGAAAAATTACTTGAGAAACTATGGTGAAGAGTTTATATTTCTTAACAAGGTTTTCTGGAATGAGATCACTGATAAATTCCTAAGTACTGTACACATAATTAGCAAATCAAACTTGGATTGTCATTATAGTACATTACATTGACTTGTCTAGTTAAATTTACAAGAAACCTGTCCTACAATATAAATAGTACAAGGTGACTGACCACGTGCTACCGCTTCACTTGATGTGTAGAGATATGTACTCTGAGCACATCTGATGACCATCTGACGACCTCACCTTTACGCAAATATTCACTCGAACTGGGCATCCTCCTTGAGACTCTAAGGAGCTGTGCAGTGCAAGTGTCTGAACTTGCTGCCTGCATTCAACCTCAGGCCTGACACCTGCACAACTGAACTTGTACTTTAACCACTCTGACAGAGCACTGAAATACAGAGAAAAAACTATTAATATGAGTGTTCCATCAATTGTGTTATAAAGCTAATAGTAGCTATTTACTTACTTTGTAGGATAATCATGATCATTAATTTCAGGGAGGGCAAGAACAACTTTCCAAAAGATGTATGTAAACTGCCACGGTCCGGTCCGCTGGGCGGGGCTTATTCAACTGCTCCCTCCTCCCTGTCTTTGCTCTACGCATTTCTTCTTGTGTAGAGCAAGACAGGGAGGGGGGAGCAGGTGAATAAGCCCCGCCCATCGGACCGGACAGCGGCAGTTTACATACATCTGAACCGATATAAACAAGGTATTTATGCATGAAAGTTGAGTGTTCCACCAATTGTGTTATAAAGCTAATAATAGCTATTTACTTACTTTGTAGGATAATCATGATCATTAATTTCAGGGAGGGCAAGAACAACTTTCCAAAAGATGCATTGCTTCCATGTGGGAAGGTGCTTAGCAACCAGAGATGGAAGTTCCAGGGGTTTCCATGCAGCCTCACTGTATGGCAAGAACAGATCCATTTTGTAAATTTAAAATTTTTTATACAGTTTAATAATTTCATAAAGAAGCTGTTTCCGCTGACTACAGAATATGCACTGACATGTGAGGTAACTGTTTCCAATAGCCAAAATATACCCTTTATACCCATTGTAGCCCATTTTTGTAGTCAGCTATTTACAAATAAAACTTTGCTTTTATTAGTGACTTTAAAACAGTTATTAGAAATGTAATTAAAGGGAATCTGTCACCCCTTTTTTGAGATATCATATAATGATATCATTCAATTGTGTGTCACATAAGGATTCTCTTAGTACTTTTGCTTCCCTCTGACCCCGCACCTTTCAGGCATAAATACCTTTTTTATATCGGTTCAGATGTATGTAAACTGCCACGGTCCGGTCCGCTGGGCGGGGCTTATTCACCTGCTCCCCCCTCCCTGTCTTGCTCTACACAAGAAGAGATGGATAGAGCAAGACAGGGAGGGGGGGGGGAGCAGTTGAATAAGCCCCGCCCAGCGGACCGGACAGCGACAGTTTACATACATCTGAACCGATATAAAAAAGGTATTTATGCCTGAAAGGTGCGGGGTCAGGGGGAAGCAAAAGTACTAAGAGAATCCTTATGTGACACACAATTGAATGATATCATTACATGTTAACTCAAAAAAGGGGTGACAGATTCCCTTTAATGGCACATGCACACTATCCAAAGTGGAAGCACGCAGACATTTAACATCTGTTTAAGTCAAAACTTTGCTTCCCTGAAATGTTTGGCCTGAACTAACAATCTCAAGGGGGTAGGGGCAGAGACACTGATTGCTACCACTAGAATTACATTACTTCATTCCCAACATCACCGAGAGGCTTACACATCGCTTTCCCACCATATGCCTTTGTTTTTGACAAGCCTCCTCTAAGACATCCTGTGGGTCGCACCGTTATAAACTACGTCAGAGCACCAACTCGCCTTTCTCTCCGTAAGACATGTTTGCACTTACAAGACTAAGGAGCTCTAATTTTATGCTGGAACAGTATTTTGCATCCTACAGATTATATTATACATTATTATATTATGTACTACTATGAGATGAAGCATTATTTACCAGTTCAGGAGAGAGCCAATTGCTCATACCAGACAGATTTTCAGTTTTTTGTTTTTTTTTTTTACTCTTTTCTTGTTTTTGTGCTTTTAACGGCTCTAAAATGTTTCCCTTTTTTATGCAATTCATGGAGTGTTGCTTAATTTTTATGTTATTTTTATATTCATTTACTTTTCTTTTGTACATATCAAGGGGAAAATATAAAGAGAAATACAAAATACATGTCTAATTTATTTTTCTCCTTCGTCTCATTGGGGGACACAGAGACTGTGGGTGTGTGCTTCTGCCGTCTGGAGGCTGACACTAAGTATACAAAAAAAGAGTTAGCTCCTCCTCCGCCGCATACACCCTCGCCCCCAGACCGGGCGTAACTCAGTTTTTTGCTTAGTGTCTGATGGAGGCACACGCAGTCTGGAGCTCCAGACTAAATTTTTTTTTTTTTTTTTTCTCTTTCTATGAAGATAAGATAGGGGCGACGGATCCTATAGAGAGGGTCCGATCTCCCCAAATCATCAACGGGCGACCACGTGTGAGTAGCCCTCCACGTGTTTCCTCTCCCGCACCGAGGGACACATCTGGGACTTTTCCCCAGACAACCATTTTTCTTTGTTATTTTTTAAAGAGGCGGCAACGCATCCTGATAAGAGGATTCGGTTTCCCCATAAACCCCAACGGGCGAGCACGTGTGAGCGATCCTCCACGTTGTTCCTCTCCTGCAGGGAATTCATTAATGCCCCTACCACCCCTAGGTAGTGAGACCAGGGGTGGAGTTGGAGGCGCAGGTGAGCCAAGGGATCGAAGCGTCCCGGTACCAGTAGCCTCCCCCTCCCTGCCAGGGATGGGGTTGAGAGCACCTCAAGAGAGCCCCCACGGCGGCCCGGCTCACCTTTGTTAATAGGAAGACCGGGACCAGGTAGTCCGCCTCTCACCCGGCGCTGCCCCCGGCGGGTAACGCCGCACGCGGAGTGCGGCCAGAAGCCCCGCGGGCGGCTGCGGCCCCCGCTGTATGGGGAGGTCCGTGAGTTCCGCGCGAGGCCCCGCCCGCCGACTTCCGGGGGTAGCCGGAAGCCCCGCCCACTAACTTCCGGTACGGGGGGCGGAGAACGGCGGGCGCGCACAGTTACCGGAGAGCTCCCGCCCCCCTCCCCCTCCTTGCATTTCCTCGCTGGAGTGCGGCCGGAAGCCCCGCCGCCTCTCTCCCAGAGTGCACCGCAAGTGTCCCCGGCGAGTAACGCCGCACGCCCCGTGGAAGAGACGCAAGGTGGGACGTTACCGGTGGGTGAGTGCAACCCCGTTTCGAGTGCCGCACTGGTAGTCAAGGAAGGGGTTACCCTCCTCCTCCTACCCTACCTTGCAATATGTCTGGCAAAGGGAAAGCTCACTCTTTCCTATACGCTGTTTGCGTTTCCTGTGGGGTCAGGCTGCCTAAGGCGCAGCCGGGTAAATTTTGTGAAGCCTGCGAGTCGGAGCGAGCCCAGGAGCCCCCCATTGTTGCAGAGCCCAGGGGTCAGGACCCCCCAGAATGGGCGGTGTCTTTATCACACTCTATGATGTCCCTTACAAGGGCAATTGAGTCTCTTCGAGGCCCGGGCAGGGACAAGGATGGTGGTCTGCCAGCGGAAGACAGCTCGTCCACGTCTCAGGACCCTCCGTCCGTTAGGGGCCGCTCCAGCACCAGACAAGCTCATGGCAAGAGAGCTCGTTCCCCGTCGGCCGGGC
Source organism: Dendrobates tinctorius (assembly GCF_039654945.1). Taxonomy (NCBI): domain Eukaryota; kingdom Metazoa; phylum Chordata; class Amphibia; order Anura; family Dendrobatidae; genus Dendrobates; species Dendrobates tinctorius. Next base: position 15,679,275 of record NW_027361724.1, read on the forward strand.
CCTCTGGGGCTTCGGCGGCCGGTATTAGGGTATCTCGTTCCCCGTCGCCGAGCTCAGGAAGTGAGCAGGATGAGGGCGAGGAGGAGGAGGAGGCCTGGAATCCAGAAAGCCTGGGATATCAAGACTCGGTTGACAGCCTCATTGAGGCAGTCAACCAGACATTAGAGATCGAGGACGATGTGTCCACGGCCTCAGGTCACAAGGTCTCCTTCAAGAAGACCAGGCGACCGCATAGAAAGTTTGCCACGCATCCGGAGTTCGAGGATCTAGTCCAGAAACATAGGGAACACCCGGATAAGCGTTTTGCAATGCAAAAAGCGCTGCAAGCAAAGTATCCGTTTCCTCCTAAACTCCATAAAGGATGGGTGGAGTCGCCAGTAGTGGACCCACCGGTATCACGTTTAGCATCAAGATCGCTATTGTCGATACCCAGCGGTTCTTCTATCAAGGACCCAACTGATCGCCTCATAGAGGGGCTTGCCCGCTCGGTGTATGAGGCAGCAGGGTCGGCTCTGGCCCCCTCCTTTGCGGCTACTTGGGTGGCTAAGGCCATGGTTTCATGGGCAGACGCTCTGCATAAGGCCCTCCAAGACAGGGATCTGCCCGCGGAGGTCTTGGAGGTGACAAATCAGATATCAGGGGCAAGTGATTATCTCATCAGCGCCTCTCTGGACGCGGCCGAGTGTTCTGCTGTGGCAGCAGCAAATGCGATCGCCGTCAGGCGAGCATTATGGCTGAGATTGTGGAAAGCGGATTCTATCTCTAAAAAATCCTTGACCTCATTGCCTTTTCAAGGCAATCGGTTGTTCGGTGAGAAGCTTGATAAGCTTATCTCAGAAGCCACAGGGGGGAGGAGTAGTTTCCTCCCGCAGCAGAGGACTTGGCCGGCATTCAGGCAGACGCAGAGGCGTTTTCGGCCCTTTCGTAGCCCCTGGAGGGGGACTTCGGCCAGGGCATCCACCTCCGCGAACGATGGTCAGATTAAGGAAAGGCAATCTTCTTACAGGGCCAATCCGCTGGGTAGAGGCCGAGGCCGTTTGCCCAGAACGAGGGGGGCCAGATCCCAAAAGCCTCCAGCAAAATGACTCGAGGCGCTTCGTACCTACGGACGACAGAGTGGGCGGACGCCTACTAAGGTTGAGCCACGTTTGGGTCGCAGTGGCACGCGACGCTTGGGTGGCAGAATTGATATCGTCCGGGTACAAGATAGAGTTTGTCGGACTCCCGCCACGACGATTCTTCCGTTCCCGGCTTTTCGGAACAGAATCACAGGCGGAAGGTTTGTTACAGGCCATAATGACGCTACAGCGCAACGGGGTCATTGTCCCAGTGCCGGAAAGCGAAGAGACGCAAGGTTTTTACTCCAACCTGTTTTCGGTCCCCAAAAAGGACGGGACAGTAAGGCCAGTTCTGGATCTAAAGATCCTGAACAAATTCATCAGGGTCAGACGGTTCCGGATGGAATCCCTCCGCTCGGTCATTGCAGCCATGGATCCAGGGGAGTTCCTAGCCTCGATCGATGTGCAGGATGCATATCTACACATTCCGATTTTTCCTCCACACCAGAGGTTCCTGCGTTTTGCGATCGGAGGGCGACATTTCCAATTTGTTGCTCTGCCCTTCGGTCTGGCCACTGCCCCCAGAGTATTTACAAAGATAATGGCGGTGGTTATGGCCATCCTGCATGCTCGGGGCATAACGGTACTACCTTACCTGGACGACCTTTTGGTAAAGGGGCCGTCGTTTCAGGCGTGCCAGGAGAATGTCAGTATCACGCTGGATACCCTGGCTCGTCTAGGCTGGTTGATCAATCGGAACAAGTCGTCCTTGGTTCCAGCCCAGAGAATCGTATTCCTAGGCATGGTTTTCAACACCTCCCAGGGGCTGGTGATCCTCCCTCAGGACAAGGCGCGAAGGATCAAACAGGGGGTACGGAACCTTCTACAGCCGGGCTCCAGATCCATCCGGTACGGCATGAGTGTGTTGGGCAGAATGGTGGCGGCGATGGAGGCAATCCCGTTTGCCCAGTTCCATCTCCGTCCGCTTCAGCATGCGCTCTTGTCAGCATGGGACCGAAGGCTGCTCTCAGTCATCGGTGCAATTTGTCTCCGCTGGTCCGACGATCACTCCGATGGTGGACTCGCGACTCGTCTCTGGTCCAGGGGAAACCCTTTCCCCCGGAACAGTGGTTGGTGGTGACGACCGATGCAAGCCTGCAGGGTTGGGGAGCAGTTTTCCAGAGTCACACAGCCCAGGGGCGGTGGTCCATTCGGGAGGTAATTCTCCCGATCAACATTCTGGAGATACGAGCGATACAATTGGCCCTGCAACATTTTCAGCGTTTGCTGAGACACCGGCCGGTGCGCATTCAGTCGGACAATGCTACAGCAGTAGCGTATGTGAACCATCAAGGTGGCACGCGCAGCCAAGCAGCCATGCGCGAGGTTGGGCTGATACTGCGTTGGGCCGAGAAAAACCACGTGGTAATTTCAGCGGTGCACATTCCGGGAGTCGAAAACTGGGCGGCAGATTTTCTCAGCCGACAGGGGGTCGCGGCAGGGGAATGGTCCCTGCACCCCGAGGTTTTTCAACAGATCTGCCAACGGTGGGGGACACCAGACGTGGACCTTATGGCATCCAGAGAGAACGCCAAAGTACAAAGGTTCGTCGCTCGATCCCTCGACCCGCAGGCAATCGCAGCAGACGCTCTGGTGCTCCCGTGGAGCCAGTTTCGTCTCCCGTACTTGTTCCCCCCGCTACCTCTGCTTCCAAGAGTCATCAGAAAGATAAGGAGAGAGAAGGTTCCAGCAATTCTGCTGGCCCCAGACTGGCCTCGGCGGGCCTGGTATGCAGATCTGGTTCAACTAGTGGTGGACGTACCCTGGCGTCTCCCAGATCGGCCGGACTTGCTGTCCCAGGGGCCGATCTACCATCCGAATTTAGGGGCCCTGTGTTTGACGGCGTGGCCATTGAATCTTGGCTGTTAACACAGGCAGGATTCAGGCGCGATGTGGTGGCCACGATGGTGAGTGCCCGAAAGCCTTCCTCGGCGAGAGTATATCATCGGACTTGGGAAGTGTTTTTCCGTTGGTGTAGGGATCGCGGAGTGGCTCCTCTGGTTTTTTCGATCCCCAACGTACTGGCTTTTCTGCAGGCAGGGCTGGACGCGGGATTGGCTCCGGGTTCGCTCAGAACGCAAATCTCGGCCCTGTCGGTGCTGTTCCAACGAAAGGTCGCTTCGGTCTGGCAGGTTAGGACGTTTATGCAGGGGGTCGCACATTTAGTACCCCCCTATAAGGCGCCGACGGAATCATGGGACCTGAACTTGGTGCTCAGGGCCCTTCAGGAGCCTCCTTTCGAACCGTTACAAGAAGTCTCCTTACCTTACCTGTCCAGGAAGGTCGTTTTTCTGGTAGCTATAACGTCTATTAGGCGGGTTTCGGAATTGGCGGCTCTATCTTGTAAACCACCGTTCCTGACTTTTTATAAGGATAAGGTAGTTTTAAGGCCAGCTCCTCCCTTCTTGCCGAAGGTTGTCTCGGCATTCCATATCAACGAAGACACTGTCTTACCCTCGTTTTGCCCGGCACCGGTGCACAGGGTAGAAAAGGCATTGCACACCCTGGATCTGGTAAGAGCCCTTAGGAGGTATGTGACAAGGACAGCGCCTTTCCGCCAGACAGACTCTCTATTCGTGATTCCAGAAGGGCGGCGGAAGGGGCTCGCTGCCTCCAGAGCGACTTTGGCCAGATGGGTTCGCCTGACGGTCCAAGAATCTTATCAAATCAGTGGCACGCCGGTTCCGGCAGGGATCAAGGCACACTCGGCTCGAGCAGTGGGTGCCTCATGGGCACTGCGACACCAGGCTTCAGCGGAGCAGGTGTGCAAAGCAGCTACCTGGTCCAGTTTGCATACGTTTGTCAAACATTATAACGTACATACCCAGGCATCCGCGGATGCAAGCCTGGGAAGAAAGATTCTCCAGGCAGCAGTTGCGCACCTCTAATCAGGGGCGCAAAATAGCATGGATTGGGTGAGCTAAGATCCCGCCCAGGGACTGCTTTAGAACGTCCCACAGTCTCTGTGTCCCCCAATGAGACGAAGGAGAAACATGGATTTTTGTGAGTACTCACCGTAAAATCCTTTTCTCCGAGACGCTCATTGGGGGACACAGCACCCACCCTACTAGCCAGTTGGCTTTTGCTTATTTTTGAGTTATACAAATCCTTATGTAAGGATCAGGGTGGTCCCTTTTCCAGACGTATAATTTCTTGCCTGAGTTTAAGGCGCGTTCTCCTACTGCTTATGCACTAAACTGAGTTACGCCCGGTCTGGGGGCGAGGGTGTATGCGGCGGAGGAGGAGCTAACTCTTTTTTTGTATACTTAGTGTCAGCCTCCAGACGGCAGAAGCACACACCCACAGTCTCTGTGTCCCCCAATGAGCGTCTCGGAGAAAAGGATTTTACGGTGAGTACTCACAAAAATCCATGTTTTTTTACAACCATAAAGGACCGCTACAAAATGGTTGAAACTAAATTTCCTTTGTCGAAGAAATTATTTTTAGATATTGGACATCATTCGTTTCTGACAGAAACGAGCGAGCTAGAAACAGGAATTTTTTTTCTTTTGTATACTTTGGCTGTGTTCACACACAGCGTTTTTTTAGCGGTTTTTACCGCGGTTTTCGCTATAAAACCGCTAAAAATAAGCTGCACAGTCATTTCTGTGCATTTTGCACTTTTTGTGCACATTGATGCGTTTTTTACCGCAAAAAAAACGCATCGCGGTAAAAAACGCAGCATGCTCATTAATTTTGCGGATTTTCCCCGTTTTAGGCCTCTTCCATGCGGTTTTAAACTGCTGCGGAAAAAAACGCATCAAAAACGCATCAAAACCGCGCAAAAAACGCAAGCGGAAAAATAGGTGCGGTTTCTGGGAAGGGATTCAGGTTTTTGAGCAGAAAATTTCTGCAACGTGTGCACTTAGCCTTACTGTTTTTATTTATTTATTTTTTTCCGTTATTTCACACACACCACAGTCCTCAAAAGGTCTTAACCCACTTAACGCTTTATGACATACTATTTATATCATGGAGCGGAGTCTGCGTCACCCAATGCAGGTGCCAGATATATATTACATGGCTGGCATCTGTCTGATAGCAGCAATCATCACTACCGCTGATCACAACTATTAACTTCTTAAATGACTCTGTCAATCACATGGTGCACAATTATTTTAAGAGTAACTATCGTTTCAATTAGATTGTTGAAGTAATATACCAACCATTGTAGCTCTCGTAAATAGTGCTGGACCGTCATCTGGTGAAATATCTGTTCTCTGACTTGTTGACACCTGGAGTGAGGAATATAATTCAATAGTTTATATATATATATATATATATATATATAAAAATGATTATATGTATGTGTGTGTGTGTGTGTGTGTGTGTGTGTGTGTGTTTCAAGCCACGCCCACTCCACATACCAACCAATCACTAAGCATCTTTCATTTCACCAGAGCGGTTTAAAAGATGAAAGCTGAGCTGTGATTGGTTGTTATGAGCAACAGTATTCCTTGTAGACAGCTGTGGTGACTGAGGCCTATTATTCTTATCATTTCTATGGTGTTATCGTCCTTCTGTAAAGCTGGAAATAACACAATTACCGTGCCGACACAGACCACCCTCTGACACAGACTGCAGGGGGAGCCCAGTATCACAGGATTAGATACTTGGCTCAGCAGACTGCATCACACAGGATAGGATTAGATACATGGCTCAGCAGACCGTATCACACAGGATAGGATTAGATACACGGCTCAGTAGACAGTATCACACAGGAGAGGATTAGATACACAGCTCAGCAGACAGTATAACAAAGGATAGGCTTAGACACACGGCTCAGCAGACAGTATCACACAGGATAGGATTAGATACATGGCTCAGCAGACAGTATCACACAGGATAGGATTAGATACATGGCTCAGCAGACAGTATCACACAGGATAGGATTAGATACACTGCTCATCAGACAGTATCACATAGGATGAGATTAGATACACAGCTCAGTAGACAGTATCACAAAGGATAGGATTAGATACACGGCTCAGCATTGGGTACGCAGGCCATGCGCTGATGTGCCCTTTTGACGGTGCGCCGAGAGCACCAAAATGCAACACGGTGCGCATGGCGCGCCGTCAAAAAGGCGCATGCGCCGTCAAAATCATACCAGCGTACGGCCTGCGTACCCAATGCTAACGATGGGGTACGCAGGTCGCATGAAGCGTTATGCGCCCATAGGAGGAGCTGACCGGAGGGGCGCGCGGCAGGGGACGGAGCTGCACGGCGGCCGTGCGCTGCGCCTCCTAACTCTAGTGTGAAACTAGCCTAATTTGTGTTGCAAATCTGTAGTGCTGAATATATGATGTGAAATGTTTTTATGTGCAATATAATCATTATAATTTGTTATAACTAACAGTTACTATGCAACGCCAGGCTCTTCAACTAGAAAATTTATAAAATGTAAAATAAAAGAGCTATAAAATAAATAAACCATCTGTATATACTGTAATCGAATCTGTAACTAGAAGGAGTTTTCTACATTTTCGCTAATTATGAACAAAGACTAATGGTTATGTCAAAGTGTGTGTGTGTGTGTGTGTGTGTGTGTGTGTGTGTATATATATATACACTCACTGGCCACTTTATTAGGTACACCTGTCCAACTGTGTGTTAAGACTTAATTTCTAATCAGCCAATCACATGGCGGCAACTCAGTGCATTTAGGCATGTAGACATGGTCAAGACAATCTCCTGCAGTTCAAACCGAGCATCAGTATGGGGAAGAAAGGCGATTTGAGTGCCTTTGAACGTGGCATGATTGTTGGTGCCAGAAGGGCTGGTCTGAGTATTTCAGAAACTGCTGATCTACTGGGATTTTCACGCACAACCATCTCTAGGGTTTACAGAGAATGGTCCGAAAAAGAAAAAAAATCCAGTGAGCGGCAGTTCTGTGGGCGGAAATGCCTTGTTGATGCCAGAGGTCAGAGGAGAATGGGCATACTGGTTCGAGCTGATAGAAAGGCAACAGTGACTCAAATTGCCACCCGTTACAACCAAGGTAGGCAGAAGAGCATCTCTGAACGCACAGTGCGTCGAACTTTGAGGCAGATGGGCTACAGCAGCAGAAGACCACACTGGGTACCACTCCTCTCAGCTAAGAACAGGAAACTGAGGCTACAATTTGCACAAGCTCATCGAAATTGGACAGTAGAAGATTTGAAAAACGTTGCCTGGTCTGATGAGTCTCGATTTCTGCTGCGACATTCGGATGGTAGGGTCAGAATTTGGCGTAAACAACATGAAAGCATGGATCCATCCAGCCTTGTATCAACGGTTCAGGCTGGTGGTGGTGGTGTCATGGTGTGGGGAATTTTTTCTTGGCACTCTTTGGGCCCCTTGGTACCAATTGAGCATCGTTACAACGCCACAGCCTACCTGAGTATTGTTGCTGACCATGTCCATCCCTTTATGACCACAATGTACCCAACATCTGATGGCTACTTTCAGCAGGATAATGCGCCATGTCATAAAGCTCGAATCATCTCAGATTGGTTTCTTGAACATGACAATGAGTTCACTGTACTCAAATGGCCTCCTCAGTCACCAGATCTCAATCCAATAGAGCATCTTTGGGATGTGGTGGAACGGGAGATTCGCATAAGGGATGTGCAGCCGACAAATCTGCGCCAACTGTGTGATGCCATCATGTCAATATGGTCCAAAATCTCTGAGGAATGCTTCCAGCACCTTGTTGAATCTCTGCCACGAAGAATTGAGGCAGTTCTGAAGGCAAAAGGGGGTCCAACCCGTTACTAGCATGGTGTACCTAATAAAGTGGCCAGTGAGTGTGTGTATATATATATATATATATATATATATATATATATATATATATATATATATATATATATATATAAGTGTGTGTATGTGTGTGTCACTAAAAGACCAATGAGCCCACCTTGTAAAGGAAACGCTTAATCTTCCAGCACGACCCAAGTTAATAATTCCTTTAGACAAACTCTGTACATCATGGATATCCGCACTGGGAAGTAAAGCTTTCAGTTTACCATCACGGCCCACAGACCCAGGTGCTGCTGGAAAAGCACGCATTTGTCGCCTTAACTTCTTGCGTGCAGCTAAAACTTCCCGCCATCTGAAAATAAGGACGACATTACTAGCGAGATATTACAGGAAAAGGTTGCAAATTAACTTTGCAAATGAAAAACACCCGACCTACCTCTGAATATATTTGCTGCAACATTGCATTTCATAAAGGGTTTCTCCGGCAGTGTGGAAGATCTCCTCATCCACAAATCGCCTAACATGCTGGTCACAGACAAGCTGAGAGCAGCGTAAAATGCGCTCGTTGTGATCGAGTTGCACGGCTTTCCTGAAACAAATAATTCAAGGAGAGAAGCTTCAGACTGTCCAATCCTGCTGATAATGGTTAGCTTGGCTAATAATATTATTAGTAATAATACAAGTTTATAGGGCCTTAAAAGGGTTGTCTAAAAAACTTTCAGGATTGCATCGCTCCTGTTTTGCCGGGAGCAGCACGCTCCTGAAGATTAGTAGTTTGGACAAACGACATGGTCACTCTGCTGGTCTGATTTATGCTGTCATCAAGGCTGTAATTAGAGGCAGCTTTGCCTCTGGAGCATAGAAGAAGCGAAGGGGCACAGAGCCTGGTTAGATCCACAGACCTCAACAACTTCAGAAAAGATCTTGCAAGCTGTAAAGAATACACCTAGCTTTTGCCATCCGCTCCTTGCCTGGGTAACCAGCCACTCTAAAACTGCAAGGTGACCGGTAACCTATGCAACCAGCTGTATACTATATAATTAAAAGTCTCTTGGTTCTTTAGAAAGGACTGGATTTTTAATGAAGGGTAAACTGCAGAGTTGTTTGGTTTTTTTTTTACAAGCAATTATACCCATTTATGTGCGTAATGTAAACTAAAGGCAGAAATAAAGGATCATAAAAACAGAAAAAAAAATTCCACAAAATAAGCTTAAATGCAGGATAAAAAGTGTTTTTTTCTCTTGACAATTTCTGAAAGCACTTACTGGAGCTCTCTTTTGCATATTTTCTGGACATTCTCTCTGACAACATCATTTATGAGGTGAGCACATTGAGACTGGGTCTCCAAAGAAAGGAGTCGCTCTCTTTCTTGAATCCTCCTGTAGAAAAATTTGTAAGAACAGATATTGTAATTTCTTAAATGATCAAATATTGTCACATGATATAAAGACAATGTGAAAAGAAAAAAAAAAAAAAAAAAAACACGTTACCTGGCTTCCTCTGCCTTCTTTCGTTTTTCCTCTTTCACTCTTTCAATCTCAGCCTTTATCTCTTCTTCTGCAATATTTCTAGAAAAATTCAGGATGAGATCTGCCAGCAGCTGATCAGAAACTATAGACGACTCACTTAAGAAAAAAGAGATTTTTTTTTTTATGAGAATAATAATTATTCAAATAATTAGAAGTAACCATGCCAATGAAAAGGAATTGAATATATTCATTATAGTGCCATCTGAAATTAAACAGGACCTATCACTTAGAATACAGACACTGTCTGTTTTGAGATATGGTCCCCTTATCTGTATGTAAATCTATTCTTGTTAGTCAAGTGGGGGTGGTCATTAACTTTTCTGTCTGAAAGTCTAATGAGAACCATGCCCAGTTGGCTAAGCAGGGAAACAAGAGGCCATATCTCAGGAACAGAAGGGTATAGGAAAGAAAAAAAAAATAGCTAAGATTCATGAATAGCAGCATTTACACCAGGTAATAAAAAATAAATTAAAAAAATCACATATTTATGGCAAGTGACCTATCCTCTAAGGAATGCGTGAAAACAACTTTACTCATGAATAAAATCTTATGACATTCCTTTAAAATAGAGATTCTGCATTATGCATGAGGGTAAGCTAGTGACAGCAGATGCACAGTTTTACCAGCGTAAAGTACAGGTAGTAAAGGACATGCTAAACCAATAAGGATACTTTCAAGCCTTAGGGTCCCGTTACATTTAGCGATGCACCAGCGATCCCGACCATGATATGACCCGGTCAGGATCACTGGTGCATCGCTAAGTGCTTGCTAGTGAGCTGCCACACAGGCAGATCTCACCAGCGACGCAGCAGCCCATCAGTGGTCGTTACTTACCTGTGACACGCAGCGATGATGACGATTTCCGCCTGCGTCGCTAGTCGGCGCCAGCAGAATGCCAGCGGGAAGAAAATGGCCCAGGACGTTCGCGCGCGATCAGCGATATCCAGCGGGGGGGCGGGTCGCAGGTACGTGTCACATGTAGCGATATCGCTGTTGCGTCACAATCAGTGACGCTTTAGCGAGATGTGAAGGGGCGCCTTTATTCTTTATCGCTTCATTGGGGGACACAGATGACCATGGGTGTATGCTGCTGTCACTAGGAGGTAACAGAGTGTTAAGTCTCACCCCCATTTCTCACCCCCATTTCTCACCCAAGTAGCTGAGAGAAAAGTGATGCCATCCACGTCATACCTCTATGGTATGCAACGCAGCACCTAATCCCCAGACACTTCAAGAGTGTCTCAGGGCAGTTCATGGTGGAAGGTCCTTGCCTGTTCCTCACTCCAGCGCACTCCTCGGAGTGGTGCTGGGAAGAAGACTGTTGTCACTCTTCAGTGACCCCCTGCCCCTCCGGATCAACAGTCTTCCGCACCATCTGGGACCATGACAGTGCAGGAAGGAGGACTCCTATTCCAGTGACCCCCCTCCTCACCTGGGGGCTCCTGATGCTGTCCTAGGATTGAGACGAGTTAGTCAAGACCCCAGCCCTCTTTTCTCTGCGGTCCCTCTTCAAGTTGGCGGGGGTCATTAATAAAAGCCCAGTTCTCCGAATGTCTCCAAAATGTACTTTTTGGCACTAGCGTCTAGATTAAATTTAGTTCTCAAGCTTGTTGAGCATCCACTGCACAGGAACAGGCCTCTCTCGTGTGCGCCGCCATCCAATCAGCACGCATGGGCTCCCATGTGCGCTTTCATTCCTAAGGGAGCACTTGTTCCTTTTTTCACTGAGTGGGCTTTCAGTGAACCTACATCTATAGCCCTGCCCCCTTCTCCCTCCCACATGAAAGCACAACCCCCTTCCCGAGTGGGCTGTTGCCATTTTTCAGCCGGTATCTGAACTAACCAGGGTATCCCAGTCCCTGGTACAGGTCCTAGAGCATTTACCCAACATTCCAGTCGCCAGCAGTACTCCAACTGTTTCTCAGGACAACTCGCGGGCTTCCACCCGCCACCCTCAGCATGGCAAATCAAGGAAAAGGTTCAAGAAGCAGGCTCATTCCAGCTCCTTGTCCGATTCCCTTTCCACATCATCCAGGATGCCCTTAGTATCCCACTCTTCCTCTCCTGAGGTGGTCTTAGGGTCCAACCTTGCTTCCAAGTCAGACTCAGATCCTGACATGGACCAAGGCTTCAAGCTCCATGACAAGGTCAACAGTCACATCTCTGCTGTCAATCAGACCCTCAATATTAAGTTGGAAGAGTATTCCCCCTGTGAATCCCTCCGTCTCATTTAAAAAGGCAAAAGACCTCCCAGGATGTTTTCCATCCACAAGGAATTTGAGGGAATCTTTACAAAACAGTAGAGCAGAAAAGCGCTTCCCACGTAGAAAACAGTTGGATATCTTATATTCTTTCTGGTTCAATCTCCTCAGCAAATGGTCAGATTCACCAGCTGTGGATTCGTCAGTCTCTTGTCTATCAGCCAACACCGTTCTGTTTCTCCCTGATGGTTCTTCTCTCAAAGACTCCATGGACAGATCAAAGCCCTAGCCAAGTCCTACTAAACCAGCAGGTGTGCCTCCGTCATTTCAGGATGGAGTCCCTCTGCTCAGTCATTGCCTCTATGGAACACGAGGAATTCCTCTGCGCTACAGAACTTCCAGGATGCCCATCTCCACATTATGATTTGCGTGGGGCATCAGACGTTTCACTGATTTGCTGTCCAGGGGGGCCCACGATCATTTTACAGCTCTCACTTTTGGACTGGCCTCTCCTTCCATCAAGGGCCTGTCTTTAGAGACTGTTGTGAAAGTGTTCAGATCACCCTAAACACTTATAGGCTGGGTAGTCAACATGATAAAACCAGACAGGCCTAAATACATCTGCACTCACCAGGGTGCAGAGGACCCAAGTAAAATGGCAACTGCACAGGTGCAATAATACCAAATGAAATAGCCAATCCCTGATTGTAGGCTGGCTATGTCGTACACCAGTGCAGAAAAATAATCCGCATGTGGCAGTGTTCACACAGGGAATGCAAAGCTTCTGGTTCACAGCCTCTTAGTAACACCATATAGGGGGGCTGCCCAGTGCTAACTAGAATGCATCCCGTGTGAACAGAGGCCACAGTAAGCAGAACCATTTGGGCCCAACTGCACCCTGAAAAAAAATATACAGTGCACAAAAACATATCAATATATGTAAGGTATTGGTTGATATTATGGCCATAATACGGAAGCTGGCAAACTGCGTCAAAGTTCCTTACACTTGCCAATCCTACTCTAACATGAAAACCTGAGAAAGAGGACAAAATCCTCCAAAAAAATCAAGATAAAACCAGACAGGCCTAAATACATCTGAGGTTTTCATATTTGGGTAGTCAACACGGCAAAGTCGTCTATGATCCAGGCCCAGCGGCTAGTTTTCCTAGGCATGCTGTTTGATACCACCTGCACCAGAGTCCTTCTCCTAGAAGAGATCTTGCAACTTTGTCTAGGAATATGTTCATCAAGATGCCCATCACCACAATTTCTTTGACTTTGCATGAGAATAGTAGGAAAGATAATTGCCGCAATGGAAGCTGTCCCTTTGCACAGTTCCATACAAGTTCCCTCTAATTGGCCCTCCTGTCTGCTTAGAACAAAAGGATGTCTTCCCTGGATTGTCTCATACTTCTGCCTCTCTGAGCAAGGCAGTCATTGGCATGGTGGAGTATCTCCCCCTCTATTCGGCACGGGAGATTATTCCTCCCTCTCCACTAACAGGTTGTCACAACGAACACCAGTCTCCTCGGATGGGGGGGCGATCTTCCTAAAACACAGTCCAGGGTCGTTGGAGCTCTCGGAAAACCTCTTTTCCCATTAATCTCCTGGAGATCAGAGCCATCTACCTCTAACTTCTCCACTGGCAGGACCTTCAAATGGGCCAACCAGCTTGCATTCAATCCGACAATACCGTGACATACATAAACCATAAGGGCGGGACATGCAGCGAGGTCTTAATGATAGAGGTCTCATGGATTCATGTCAGCGGTGCACATTCAAGGTGTGGACAACTGGGCCATCAACTTCCTAAGTCGTCAGAGCCTCTCATCCGGCGAGTGGTCCCTCAACCACTTTGTGTTCAAACAGATCTGTCAGAGGTGGGGCACTTATGACGTCGATCTGATGAAATCTCGGATGAATCACAAGGTCCCTCATTTTGTGGCCAGGTCTCGCGACCCCGAGAGTTGGTTACGATGCACTGATCATTCCATGGTTTCAGTTTTAACTTTCGCACCTTTTTCCACCTCCTCCTCTGATCCCCAGACACGTCAAGAATATCACGGCAGAAGGAGTTTAAGTCATCCTAGTAGCTCCAGACTGGACCAGGAGAGCATGATAAGCAAGTTTAGTAAACCTACTCGCAAATGTACCCAGGAAACTCCCAGACAGACCAGACCTACTCTCTCAGGGTTCCATCTTCCACCAGAATTCTCGGTCACTCAATTTAATGGCATGGGTGTCGAAGCTGCAGTCCTGAGAGAGTAAAAAACTGGAGTCTGAACTGAGAAAGTAAACTAATGTGTATGCACAATGTAAGTGCATATTAACACATGACCATTAACCAGAGAAAACAAAAAGCAAAGAACACAAATATCCTGAAATAAAAAGTAAAAAATAAACAGCAAATAACGCATAAAAGTAATAATAATAATAAGGGTATTTAGTAAACATAATTTTGATCAATTTGACTGACCCACTAGTAAAAGCATAGGCCATGTTTTTACTAGTGGGTCAGTTCCTCGATCCTTGTTCACATTCACGTCACTTGGCAAGTGAAAAGGTTTTAAATACTAGAGTAGGACTGTCCCACAAGGGTTGCCGTGATGTGGCGGGATGGCTTGTACATTATTTTGATCAAAATTATGTTTACTAAATATCCTTATTATTATTACTTTTATGCATTATTTGCAGTTTATTTTTTACTTTTTATTTCAGGATATTTGTGTTTTTTGCTTTTTGTTCTCTCTGGTTAATGGTCATGTGTTAATATGCACTTACATTGTGCATACACATTAATTTACTTTCTCAGTTCAGACTCCAGTTTTTTATTCATTTCATTGTGCATTCAGTGCATATAAGGGCGCGACCGCCCTCGTTCTGAGATGGCAAAGCCATCCAGTCTGGCCTATGCTTTTACTAGTGGGTCAGTCCCTCGATCCTTGTTCACATTCACGTCACTTGGCAAGTGAAAAGGTTTTAAATACTAGAGTAGGACTGTCCCACAAGGGTTGCCATGACGTGGCGGGATGGCTTGTACTTTATTTTGATCAAAATTATGTTGGGGGCGTGGCTATGGAGTGAACAGGAGAGGACGCTTACCGAGAAAGCTCCTCATGATCCTGCAATATCCTGCGATTCAGACCCTTTCTGCCTGGCATACTTGGAGCAGCACGGACCCCTGTGGACAGCGGGACCCCTCTGGACTGTCATAGGAGGACGGGAGCGGTCTTCTAACATCGGGAGACCGGGGAGACGGAGCGGGCGGCTGCTTCCCCACGAGGCCGCGGCCATCTTGGGCGAGCGGCTCTAACACAGAGAGCTGCGGCGTCGCTAGCACCACTGCACTGCTGCTTGGGCAGCGAAGATAACGACTCACAGAACAGGGAGGACGCGCGGAGAGTGCCCTGAAAAATCGGGCCCTGCGTGCTCTTTCCCCTCAGCCATTTTACCGCTGCACCGGCCGGCGTTAGTATTGTGGGAGGCCTTGCACACTCTCCCCCCGCGGCTGCTGTCTCTGTGGGGTCCCCTCTCCCTCCCCTGGCCGCAAGGAACATTAACTATTCAATGTGAATGCTGCCCTCTTAATTTCACGTGCCCCCCCCCCTCATCTCCCTCTTGGAACCTGAAAACCCACCTCTTCAAGAAAGCCTACAGCCTGCAATGACCCCGCTACCTCCTCCTCTCTCACCACTACCGGGATATCACCTCAACCAACACCGGAACTGCTGCAACCCACCAACCTACTGTCTCCTTCCGCACCATCCTGTAGCATGCAAGTCCGAAAGGGCAGGGTCCTCTCTCCCCTCTGTATCAGTCTGTCATTGTTAGTTTGTTTACTGTAAGTGATATCTGTAATTTGTATGTAACCCCTTCTCATGTACGGCACCATGGAATCAATGGTGCTATATAAATAAATAATAATAATAAAAATCTCTGTGGCCTGAGCCATAATTATTTATTAATAATCCTGCTGTGCGTACTGCCTGCGGTGGATATTTTTAGAGAACATATCTCCAGCTTTCTTACTGGGTCAGCCTGCAGCAGCCATGAGCAGATTTAAAGGGTTGGGAGCGGTAGCAGAAAAACTAAAGGAGTATGCAAGACCCAATCCCTCTGAAGGTGCACGACTCCTGAGGAATATCTCCTGCCAAGTTCAACGTAAGAATCGATTTTCGGGAGGTGAGGAGGAGGCTGCGCAAGAGGAATTGACCCTTAAACAGGCGTCGGAGCAATTGATGCAGGCTATTTCCCTCACCAGAACATCCCTGATGGAAAAAATTGAGGATGTTTACACGGAGGTGGGGAGACTTCGTCACGATATACAGGCCATGAAGGGGCGCATTACAGAGGTGGAGACGAGGGTGTCCAAGGTGGAGGATTCCGTCACACCTATGGAGGCCAAGTTAACAAAAGTGGCGGGCTCCGTGAATGCTTGGAAGCAAAAGGTGGATGACTTGGAGAACAGGATGCGTCAGAATAATATTTGCATCACTGGTCTGCCTGAACGCTCGGAAGGTCAGCATCCTGAGCAGTTTCTGGAAGATTGGCTTAAGACCTCCCTGGGAGATGATTTCTTGTCAGTGTTCGCTGTTGAAAGGGCTCATAGGGTCCCTACAAAACCTCTGCCTCCAGGGGCCCCACTTCGACCCTTCCTGGCACGCCTCCTCAATTGTAAAGACAGAGATACCATTCTGCGTCTTGCAAGGCAAAAAAGTCCCATTAAGTTCAATAATGCTGTGATCTCCATCTTCCCGGACTTTTCCATGGAACTGCAGAAGCAGCGGGCACAATTCATCGAGGTCAAGAAACGGCTCAGGGAAAGAAGTTTACCCCAGATCATGAATTTGGCCTTAACCATCTCCAGCAATGGATGTATATTAAGTTGCAGATCGAATTTACTGTCTCGGGAAATATGGACACCCAAATACTTGAAACTGGTTACAATGGGCAGTGGTGAGAGAGTTTCAAGTCGTGGCATTGGAGCGTGGGAAAGAGGCATCAAAGCAGATTTCTCCCAATTTATATATAGGCCAGAATATTTACCGAATTTATTTACAGTGGTGATCACTCTCACCAGGGTTTCCTCCGCTTTGTCCATAAATATTACCATATCATCCGCATAAAGGCCTATGGTATCAATTTGACCAGCTATTTCTATCCCAGCAATATTAGGGGTTGATCTAATACGAATTGCCAGTGCTTCAATTGCCAGAGCAAAAAGGGACGGAGAAAGGGGGCACCCCTGGCGAGTTGCCCTAAGCAATGAAAAGGATTCAGATATGGAGCTATTTACAATGACTCTGGCCCTAGGCTTCATGTATAATGTACTAACCCATTTTTAAATTTATCACCAAATCCATATCTCTGCAAACATGCATGAAGAAAAGGCCACTCAAGAGAGTCAAAGACCTTGGCTGTATCAAGCGATGCCAATGCCCATTCATTATCCGACACCAGAGAGCTATATTGGACCACCGACTGGACTCGTCTAATGTTGATGGAAGTGCTCTTACCAGGCACAAAGCCAGTTTGGTCAGAGTGTATGAGGTCTAATATGACTGAATTCAACCTGCTGGCCAAAATTTTCGTAAAGATCTTATAATCTACATTTACTAATGATATAGGTCTGTAAGATCCACAATCCAAAGGGTCCTTTCCCTCCTTTTTCAGAACTATTATATTGGCCTCATAAAAGGATTCCGGCATGCATCCCCCCTCCCAAATCTCACGAAACACTTTCAGCAGAAGAGGCGCCAGTATCTCCCGATACCTCCTACACAGTTCGACAGGAAATCCATCCGGCCCAGGAACCTACCCAGAGGCCATATCCTTCAAGGCATCCTCTACCTCCTCCAGAGTAAACTCAGCATCTATAAAGGCCCGTTGGGAAGGATTTAATGTGGGAAACTCTGTATCAGATAGGTAGTCTAAACACCCTGGGCCGTCAACATCAGACTTAGAATTGTACAGTGAACTATAATAATCATAAAAGCACTTCAATATTTCCTCAGTTGTAGAGGCCAGAGTTGTCTGTGGCTGGACGTATTAATTTAATTAAGATATTACTCCCCAAGCTTAGTTACTTTCTCCAGCATAGTGCTGTAGTGGTGCCCAGATCCTTTTCCGCTAATCTGAATTCCCAGATCACATCCTTCATATGGGGGAAGACCAGGCCCAAACTCAAACTATCCACTTTGCAGAGACCTAAGAGGGGAGGGGGGGCAGCGTTACCCGATTTCTGTCTTATTTGGCCGGACAGGCCAAAGCCATAAGCACGTGGATGCCCGGTGGTCACCTTCCTAATTCTGATGGTCATCTTCTTCATACTGCATAGGTTGGTTGCCCGTTAGGTTTTTGAAAATGAGGAAAATAAATGTCCCACGGTTGTGACCCTGCTTCGTCTGGCACGGTCGGTGTGGAAGCAGATTTAAAGGGTGGTTGGATTTGAGGATATCATAGCTGAGATGCCTCTGTGGAATAATGGTTACCTTCCAGCGTTACTCGAACATCCGTCTGCTGAGTTTTGGGTTCAATATAATGTTTACATGATAGGCGATCTGTATGATCGTGGAACTCTGGTATCTTCTGAACAATTGCAAGTTAATCGCAATGTCCTGAGATCCCAGTTTTTTCGGTATCTACAACTGAGGTCAGCTATTCAATCGCATATAAGATCTGTAGGTACAGACACTTATTTCGTCTCTACCCTTGATAGGGATCCTTAAATCCCAGGGACCCCAAGGTTTCATCTCCTCTCTATACACATATATGCTGTCGGTGGGGACAGGACCTGCTATAGACTCTCTGTTAAGAAAAAATGGGAGAGGCTCATCCCGAATGCGCAAGGAAAGGAGTGGGAAGAAATATTAGAGTCCTCAATTAAGGTGTCTCCATCTGTTAATAAGATGATACAATTATATATTATAAATCAATCATATTTAACTCCAACTCGACTCTTTAAGATGGGCCGATACCAGTCGTCGGAATGTTTGAGATGCCATTCAATAGATGCAGACTTTATCCATATGATCTGGTGCTGTCCTGTCGTTGTACAATATTGGAAGGAGGTGACATCATTATTAACATCCTTGGTACAAATTCCTGTTCCCCTTGAACCACTGATCTGTTTGTTTGGGGTCTGGGATGAGGAGACATGGGATCAATATGTTGGGATTTTTCTTCGGGAGACATTGTTTATGGCACGAAAGGTACTGGCATTGCGGTGGATGGGAGGTTCTTCCCCGTTTCTTGGGTCCTGGGTAAATTTAGTGAACTCGATCATCCCATATGAACGCACACTATATCAAAATAGAGGGTGCCCGGGTAAATTTGAAAAGATCTGGGAGAGGTGGAATTCCTCTCACCTTACTTTGCAGAGGGGAGATGTCACATAATAAAGGATTAATGGTGTGGAAGTAGGCTGCGGAATAGTTTAGTTTAGGTTTATCTTTTTTGTAGATGCGGCTTAAAAGTCAAGCAGATCTCATTATTCAAGTAATAATACAAGACCAATGTGATTTAAATGACATTATATTTTGTTTTATTCTGTATACAACTGGTACGCACATTTTGCTTTATATTTTCATATCGTATGAACATATATATATATTTTGCATTATGTTTAACATTATTTACCAGTATGTGTATTGTACAGCAGTTTATGACTTAACGAATTAAAAAAAAAAAAAAAAATTATGTTTACTAAATACCCTTATTATTATTATTACTTTTATGCATTATTTGCAGTTTATTTTTTACTTTTTATTTCAGGATATTTGTGTTTTTTGCTTTTTGTTTTCTCTGGTTAATGGTCATGTGTTAATATGCACTTACATTGTGCATACATATTAATTTACTTTCTCAGTTCAGACTCCAGTTTTTTATTCATTTCATTGTGCATTCAGTGCATATAAGGGTGTGACCGCCCTCTTTCTGAGCTGGGAAAGCCATCCAGTCTGGCCTATGCTTTTACTAGTGGGTCAGTCCCTCGATCCTTGTTCACATTCACGTCACTTGGCAAGTGAAAAGGTTTTAAATACTAGAGTAGGACTGTCCCACAAGGGTTGCCGTGACGTGGCGGGATGGCTTGTACATTATTTTGATCAAAATCATGTTTACTAAATACCCTTATTATTATTATTACTTTTATGCATTATTTGCAGTTTATTTTTTACTTTTTATTTCAGGATATTTGTGTTTTTTGCTTTTTGTTTAGTCCTAAGGGAGGCAGGCTTCTCATCTCAGGTCACGCAGACCACGATTAAGGCGAGGAAATCCTTGTCCTCATGCATTTATCATCAGACCTAGAAGGCCTTCTTTCACTGGTGTGAAGACAGCAATACAGCTCCCATGTCTTTTTCCCTTCCATTCATCCTGGCGTTCTTACAATCAGGGATAGAGTCTGGTTTGTATATTAGTACCATAATTGGTCAAGTCTCCACTTGCTCAATTGTTTCAACGGTATTTGGCCTCTCGTTCCCAGACCTTCCTTCAGGGCGTTCCTTGCCTAGTGCCACCATATCGTCCTCCTGTGTACCAGTGGGTCCTTAAGCTAGTTTTGAACTTTCTTTGGGGACCCCCCTTCAAACATACATACATTTCTCTCCTCGAAAGTTGCCGTCTTGGTTGCGATCACTTCCATCAGGCGGTTCTCAGAATTAGCAGCTCTTTCTTGCCCCTCTCCTTTCCTCGTCCTCCACCAGGACAAGGTGGTCCTGCAACCAGTTCCTTCATTCCTTACTAAAGTAGTCTCTATGTTCCATATCAACGAGGATATTGTCCTTGCTTTCTTCTGCCCATCCTTTGAAAAGGTCTTTCCAACAAGCTGGACCTACTTAGAGCTTTATGTTTCTCCCTCTCAAGGACCTCATCCTTCAGACGTTCGGAGGCCTTGTTTGCGATTCCTGAGAGTTGTCATTAGGGACTCCTTGCCTCCAAGTCTATCATCTGCTGGATCCGCTCGGCTACAATGGAGGCTTATCATATTAAGGATAGACGTCCACAACCGGGAATGAGAGCTCACTCCATCCAAACGATGGGGACCTCAGGGGCCGTTCGTCACCAGGTCTCTGCAACCCAGACTTGCAAGGCCGCTACCGTGTCATCCTCGGCTGATGCTGGCCTAGGTATAAAGGTACTGCAAGCGGCGGTAGTCCGTTGCCCAACCTGATGTGAGCACCATATTCTGTTCTCTCCCTTGGGACTGCTTTAGAATGTCCCATGGTTACCTGTGCCCCACAAGGAAGTGATAAAGAAATAGGGATTTTTGTGTACTCAACGTAAAATCCATTTCTCCGAGCCAATCATTGGGGGACACAGAGACCGTGGGTGTTATGCTGCTGGCCACTAGGAGGACACTAAGTAAACCAGAAAAAAAAGTTAGCTCCTCCCCTGCAGTATACACCCTCTCGCTGGCTGAGATTTCTCCAGTTCGGTGATAAAAGCAGTAGGAGCATAAACAGTCAATAATAACCATAACTATGTCAATGCCTAAGAATGCTACAGTGAGCCAATAGGCTAAACAGGGTGGGTGCTGTGTCCCCCAATGATTGGCTCGGAGAAAAGGATTTTACGGTGAGTACACAAAAATCCCTGTTTCTCCTACGCCTCATTGGGGAACACAGAGACCATGGGACATCCTAAAGCAGTCCCTGGGTGGGGAGCATACATCTGCCAATACCCCATGTACCACTGAGTCAACACCGTGGTACTGCCGATTGCAGGCTGCGTCTGCTGAGAGCTTCATCCGCAGAAGCCTGACAATGAATTAGGCAATGTTTGTAAAAAGTGTGCAGATTTTACCAAGTTGCAGCCCTGCAGACCAGTTCTGCCGAGGTTTGGTGCCGAATGGCCGAAGAGGTGCCCAGCGACCGGGTAGAGTGCGCCTTAAACCCCGCTGGGACAGTCGCGATCCCGACACGGTAGGATTGCTGAATCTCCAAGCGAATCCACCTGGCTAGCGTTGCTTTAGACGCGGCTAGACACTTCCTATGCCCCTCTGGAAGCATGAACGGGGCACCTGACTTGTGGAAGGGAGCCGTCCGCGAGATGTACCGTTTCAGCGCTCTAACCACATCCAGGGTGTGGAGGGTCTTCTCAATGCGATGGACTGGCGCCAGACAAAAGGAAGGCGAAAAAATTTCCTCGTTGAGATGTAAAGAGGAGACGAACTTGGGCAGGAAGGACGGGGACGTCCTGAGAACTACCTTTTCCTGATGAAAATTCAGTAACAGAGAATGGCAGGACAGGGCTGTCAATTCCGAAACTCGTCTGATTGACGTAATTGCCACTAGAAAGACCACCTTTCAACAGAGGATGGACAGTGACACGTCCTGCAGCGGTTCGAAAGGAGCCTCCTGTAAGGCCCCGAGAACCAGGTTAAGGTCCCACGATTCCAATGGCCTATATAAGGAGGCGCCACATGGGAAACTTCCTGAATGAACATCTTGACCTGAAGTGTGGTGGCAATTTTGCGTTGGAAAAGCACTGACAAGGCCGAAATTTGGCCCTTGAGCGAGCTAAGAGCGAGGCCTGATTTTAATCCAGATTGAAGGAACTCCAATATGGCCAGAATGGAAAATACCAGAGGTGATCGACCATGATCCTTGCACCACGAAAAAGAAGACTTTCCAGGTGTGGCAACAGATGCACATGGACACAGGCTTCCTAGCACTAATCATGGTGGAAATCACGTCGTGAGAGAACCCAGCCTGTGCTAAAATTCAGGATTCAATGGCCAAGCCGTCAAAGACAGAGCCCCGGAGTTCTGGTGGTAAATCGGGCCCTGCGAGAGTAGATCCATGCGAAGTCGCCTGAGGACGTCGGCGACTAGTTGTATTAGTTCTGCATACCATGCTCGGCGAATCTGGTGCGACTAGGATCCCTGGTACTCCTTCCGCTCTGAACTTCTTGATGACCGTTGGAAGCAAAGGAAGAGGGGGGGAAGATGTACGGGAGCCGGACCCGGTGCCATGGCAGAACTAGGGCGTCTGCTCCGAAGGAGCATGGATCGCGCAATCGGGAAATGAACTGAGGAACCTTGTTGCTTAGTTTTGAGCCAGAAAAAGTCACTAATTCATGGAGATTAGAAAAAGACTTTGTGTACATACAAATCCCCTTAAAAAACAATTTATTAATGATAGTAAAAAACACCTTCCCAGTGAAATTTGAAAAATATCAAAAATGAAAAAAGACCTATTCTAAGGTGCTGCATAGCCCTACATTAAGGCCTAACTGATACCTTCCTAGCCGTGGAGGTTGGCACCCTAATAGTACGATATTGGCGCCCCCACTCAATGAGGACTATCCCTCGCTTCCCTAGTGATCCCTAATATCACAGAGGGGAAAACAATTTTCAAATAGAACAGTGGTGAAATAATCAGAATGCCCTAGGACTCATGCAGACCAGACAAATAAATTTGAAGAATACAACGATAAAAACATTTCAACCATATCATGATATCATGTGACCTATAAAATAGAATGACCTCAATAAGGCCAAATCAGCAGCTATTCTCACTCGGAGAGATAAACATCCTCAGATACAATCACCAGATAATAAAAGGTCACTTATCATGTCTTATGGGGGAACCCTCAATGCGTTTCCCCGCCGCAGCGGTTCATCAGGAGGGATAATCCTTTCAGAGATATCGTTGCTGCTTCATGCCTGATACCACAATAATGATGGCACCAGGGGTCAAAGAAAACGGATTTAAATAACCGGCATAATTATATTGCATACCACCCACTATCTGGCGGTCCAATCGGTGTGAAGGTGTAAATACCTGAAACCCAGGTGTGCACCAAAAAGATATACTATGTACCTGAAAGCCCGCCGCTATATTCAATGTTCAGAGCGGAAGGATGTCATTAGCGTGCGTTCCACGGAGGGGCGTATCAAACATGGCGCCCATACTTCCGGTCGCGCAACCCCCTCATCGGGCTGTAGCTGAGCACCCATTCCTCCGGAACTGTCTTGTGTGGGCAGAGCGGAGGGGAATCAAAGATGGCGCCGAGACTTCCGGTCACATGCTTCCCCTTTGCTCCAGGATGTGCCCATGGAAACAACCAAAGAGCGCATCGCACGAGGGGAATCAAAGATGGCGCCGGGACTTCCGGTCACATGCTTCCCCTTTGCTCCAGGATGTAACCATGGAAACAAACCGGAGAGCGCATCGCACAAGGTGAATCAAAAAATAAATAAAAACAAACACCCCTGCCCCCAACAAGATGTCCCAGAAGTCAATAGCCAGAGGACCTATTAAATCATCAATTAAAGTATTACTGTGACATAAGAAAAATATACCAATATGGTTACTAAAGATTTTGTAAATTTTCGCTATGGCACAGTAAATATAACCCCTACAGTATTCGCAGATAAATGGTAGGTCTAGCAGTTACATTACCCTAATTTTTGGCATAACTACACACACATAATGTTGCACATTCCAGGCTCAAAAATATTAAAGAATAACTATAAAACAGCAGCAATGCATATTGCTGTATGATAAACCAAATCCGCCATACAATGTGGTCCATGCCATACAGGCATCATCCAATATGGCAGAAATATATAGAACCCCTCATCATCACCCCCTCAAAAAGAACAGAGGGCAAATTCAACCAACCAAAGAATCATAAAAAACAGGCATATGAAATATATTCATTCATCCCATTCGGAGAGACAGATTGTAATCTGAACATCCATTCACATTCCCGTCTCAGAATTAAATTGTCTAGATTACCTCCCCTTGCCCTTGGTTTAATTAGTTCAATCATATTAAAGGTGATGTCACCCATTCGGCCCTGATGTATCGCATTAATGTGTCTGGCGACAGGGGTATCACGTTTGTTTCTGATATCCCCCAGGTGTTCACCCACCCTCACCCTTAATTCTCTAGTGGTTTTTCCCACATAATCCAATGGGCAGGTACACGTGGCCTTATAGACCAGACCTGTTGATCTACAGTTTCCAAAATCCCTCACATAAAAGGTCTTACCATTGTATGAGCTGTATGAGCTCACGGTCATGTTGCTTAAAGAAAAGTTTCTCTCCTCCTTTCAAAAAAAGAAGATGCATCTATGGATACTGCTGTCAGACTTATTGGCACTTATGATGGCCAGTCAGACAGGGTATACCATGTTCTTAAAAAACATTGGGGGATACTGTTAGCTGACCCGAATTTGAAGGGGCTGATACCATCTAAACCCTCCATTACATACAGAAAAGGGAGATTTATAGGGGATCGGCTTGTGCACAGCCTCTATCAAAGACCTAAGGGGGCGGGCACATGGTTGGACAGGAAACCTTTGGGCTTTTTTAAGTGTGGAGACTGTACTAGATGCAAATATATGCTTCAATGCAAAACCTTTACGAGCTCATACAATGGTAAGACCTTTTATGTGAGGGATTTTGGAAACTGTAGATCAACAGGTCTGGTCTATAAGGCCACGTGTACCTGCCCATTGGATTATGTGGGAAAAACCACTAGAGAATTAAGGGTGAGGGTGGGTGAACACCTGGGGGATATCAGAAACAAACGTGATACCCCTGTCGCCAGGCACATTAATGCGATACATCAGGGCCGAATGGGTGACATCACCTTTAATATGATTGAACTAATTAAACCAAGGGCTAGGGGAGGTAATCTAGACAATTTAATTCTGAGACGGGAATGTGAATGGATGTTCAGATTACAATCTGTCTCTCCGAATGGGATGAATGAATATATTTCATATGCCTGTTTTTTATGATTCTTTGGTTGGTTGAATTTGCCCTCTGTTCTTTTTGAGGGGGTGATGATGAGGGGTTCTATATATTTCTGCCATATTGGATGATGCCTGTATGGCATGGACCACATTGTATGGCGGATTTGGTTTATCATACAGCAATATGCATTGCTGTTGTTTTATAGTTATTCTTTAATATTTTTGAGCCTGGAATGTGCAACATTATGTGTGTGTAGTTATGCCAAAAATTAGGGTAATGTAACTGCTAGACCTACCATTTATCTGCGAATACTGTAGGGGTTATATTTACTGTGCCATAGCGAAAATTTACAAAATCTTTAGTAACCATATTGGTATATTTTTCTTATGTCACAGTAATACTTTAATTGATGATTTAATAGGTCCTCTGGCTATTGACTTCTGGGACATCTTGTTGGGGGCAGGGGTGTTTGTTTTTATTTATTTTTTGATTCACCTTGTGCGATGCGCTCTCCGGTTTGTTTCCATGGTTACATCCTGGAGCAAAGGGGAAGCATGTGACCGGAAGTCCCGGCGCCATCTTTGATTCCCCTCGTGCGATGCGCTCTTTGGTTGTTTCCATGGGCACATCCTGGAGCAAAGGGGAAGCATGTGACCGGAAGTCTCGGCGCCATCTTTGATTCCCCTCCGCTCTGCCCACACAAGACAATTCCGGAGGAATGGGTGCTCAGCTACAGCCCGATGAGGGGGTTGCGCGACCGGAAGAATGGGCGCCATGTTTGATACGCCCCTCCGTGGAACGCACGCTAATGACCTCCTTCCGCTCTGAACATTGAATATAGCGGCGGGCTTTCAGGTACATAGTATATCTTTTTGGTGCACACCTGGGTTTCAGGTACTTACACCTTCACACCGATTGGACCGCCAGAGAGTGGGTGGTATGCAATATAATTATGCCGGTTATTTAAATCCGTTTTCTTTGACCCCTGGTGCCATCATTATTGTGGTATCAGGCATGAAGCAGCAACAATATCTCTGAAAGGATTATTCCTCCTGATGAACCGCTGCGGCGGGGAAACGCGTTGAGGGTTCCCCCATAAGACATGATAAGTGACCTTTTATTATCTGGTGATTGTATCTGAGGATGTTTATCTCTCCGAGTGAGAATAGCTGCTGATTTGGCCTTATTGAGGTCATTCTATTTTATAGGTCACATGATATCATGATATGGTTGAAATGTTTTTATCGTTGTATTCTTCAAATTTATTTGTCTGGTCTGCATGAGTCCTAGGGCATTCTGATTATTTCACCACTGTTCTATTTGAAAATTGTTTTCCCCTCTGTGATATTAGGGATCACTAGGGAAGCGAGGGATAGTCCTCGTTGAGTGGGGGCGCCAATATCGTACTATTAGGGTGCCAACCTCCACGGCTAGGAAGGTATCAGTTAGGCCTTAATGTAGGGCTATGCAGCACCTCAGAATAGGTCTTTTTTCATTTTTGATATTTTTCAAATTTCACTGGGAAGGTGTTTTTTACTATCATTAATAAATTGTTTTTTAAGGGGATTTGTATGTACACAAAGTCTTTTTCTAATCTCCATGAATTAGTGACTTTTTCTGGTTTAAGTTTTTTCTGATATGGCCAGTTTCCTATCAGCCCCTATCAATACTGAGCTTTGGGCACAGGATGCCAACCAGGTGTTTTCTATAAATCCATCACTTGAGAATTCTGATAATCCCTCTCTTAAGACCTTATTTAAAGACCTCTATCATGCCTATAAGGAAAATATCAAATCCTGGTGGGAGATAAGAGGGTTGGAAAGTTACATTAAAAATAAAATTGTACCCAAGGGCTTACGTATAAATATACAGCCCTCTCCCCGAACGGCCAATCCTCAGTTTCTTGATGAGGGACCGGAACGATGACTTTGTCCCTTAGCAGAGCCTGAACAGCCCGAAGGAAGGCTCTTGTCTTTTTCTTGGTGGGAGAGGAAAGGAAAAACCGAGTTGGAGGGGGAGAAGAAGATTCTATCTTGTTCGTCATTGGGTAGATCTATGAGATCTGGCTCCCTTAGATCCAGAAGCCCTAGGCCTGGGTTTCCAAGAGCGGGTAGGTCTGTATGAGACCTGGGAGCCTCTGACTCCGTGCGGGAACCGACCTGATCCGGAAGAGAAGGTAGAGGAGGACCAACCGGAATTGTTGCGAGAAGATCGAAAAACACGTCGGCTGTTGGTTGCGAAACAGCCGAACAGCCCTTTGTTGAGGAAGGAATTTACTTTTTCCCCCCCGGTAGTATCAGAAATGAGCTGGTCCAGTTTCTTTCCAAAAAGACGACCAGTTTGAAAGGGGAGAGAAGTCCACGATCTTTTAGATGTGGCATCTGCCCGCCAGGCGCGGAGCCATAGGGCTGTCTAATGGAGATCGCATTAGCGGCAGAGTTTGAAACGTCTACTACAAAGTTCGCTACATGCATTATCTTGCTGGCGACAGTGGTTGCCTCCGGAGGAAGATTGGTGCTGTGGAAGGAAGTAATCAAGAGTTCTGCCTAAGTGGCCAATACCTTAGTGACCCAAATTGCCACGAAGGATGGAAAAACTGAACGGGCAAGGTAGTGAATTTGACGATCGGAGAGGTTTCTGACTGAGGAACTCTCAGAAACAGATAGGAGCGTTTTAGAAGCAAGATGCGATACAGGAGCGTCCACCAGAGGGGACTGTAACCAGTCCTGCATTAGGTCTGGATGAAAAGGGAATTTAGCCTGAGTAAACTTTTGCCCTGTGAACCGCTTATGCGGTTGATCCCTATGTTTCTGGACGGCTGGTAAATAACCTGCGCACAGACTAGGATTTCTTAAATGAGATAGGGAGTGCTGGAGCGGGAATATTTTCCTCATCCAACTTCAGAATCCTGTTGACTGATTCTATAAGAGAATCAAGTGACTGTTTATCAGTTATGGGATTCTGAGGGGCTGACGTGTCAGATTTGAATTCAGAGTCGTGCTCGTTGTGAACCTTAGGAGAGGGCGAGCGAGAGACAGGAGTCGCCAATGCTGAGGCTCGAACGTGACTAGGGGACACGTCATGGGTCCGCTTCTAGAGACCTGACCATCCTTTGAACGAGTATGGCCCCTGCTGGTGGACGGTTGCCGGCAGACGCCAGAGCCCTCCTCGGGAGGTAAGGGCGCTTTCTGACTTAAAGAGTCCTTCCGGAAGGAGAATATAGCCTGGGTCAGAGACTCCACCAACCGTGACAGGGGCGCAGCCCACTCAGGGGTACCAGACGCAGGAGGCCTGTCAGCAGCGGCTGCGAGGGACGTTGGAGCGCAGGTCGGGGCGCAGTTCGGGCGCAGGCCGGGTCGCAGTCCGTGCATAACAGATTAGTTTGTGCACTGGGTAAGGCCGACTTGCAAGTGGTACACACGGTAGAAAAAAACGCAGTGTGCTTCTTAGCAGCCCGTTTAGCCTCCTTAGAGTGAGGCATAGCTCTCCAGAAAGGGTTAACGGCAGAGTCTGACTGCAGCTGCAGGGAATGTGTCGGGAAGGGGTTAAGCTTTAATCCGAGGGCAGATGTAGCTTACCCACGGTCCTGTGTTATGTCCCCAGGGAGGATAACGGTGGGCCTGTGGCGTCATCCGGTATTCGGCTGCTCCTGAAAGGGTTAACTGCAGCAGTGTTAACAGACATGGCCCGAGATTAAAATTGCGTGTCTCGTTAGGAATGAGAGGCGCTAAGAGGAGGGGGCGGTGACGTTAGCGCGGGCGGCGCTATTCAAATTGCGGCCTAGTAGGCCGGAAAAACCAGGGACTCAATTTTTGGCCTACCCACGGTAGGCGCTGGGAGCGGCTTTATCAAGGGCGGCGCCATTTAAATTGCGGCCTAGCAGGCCGAAAAATCTGGGGGCTAAATTTCTGGCCTCCTCGCGGTAAGCGCCGGCGGGAGGGGGGCCGCGACCGGGCGTCAGTGTACCACCGCTGACACTAAGTCAGCGCTTCTCCCGGGGACAAGGACCCGACCCCATACCTCTACTCCTGTGCTCAGTCTGGTCGTCACTGTCCGGGGTCTTCCAGTCTCATCCTCTAGGCGATGTAGCAGAGCTGGAGGAGGTTTTACAGGGGGGTATTGCTCAATCGATCCTCCCTCTGGGCAGGGGGATGGAGAGCTCTGGGACTGATACAGGGCATCCGAAAAAGCGCTGTTCAGGTCTTTCTCCATGCACTCCTGTGCTATGTCCTGATGCGCTTGCACTTGTATCCGTGGAACCATCGTCAGAGGAATACAGCCTCATTCGTCGCAGGAAAGTGCACGTGAAGGGTTACTCCACGTGCTTGCCTGTTGCTGATTCGGGGGAGAGCGGGCTGTAGAAAGGAACCGTCGCCCCCTTCACGCCGTTAATTAAAAAATAAACATTTACAGAAAATTCAAAAATAAAATAAAAACGATGGGGTCTGAAACCAGACCCAAGTGCCTCCTATAGACACTAAGAAAGAACTGGAGAAATCTCAGCCAGCGAGAGGGTGTATACTGCAGGGGAGGAGCTAACTTTCTTTCTGGTTTACTTAGTGTCATCCTAGTGGCCAGCAGCATAACACCCACGGTCTCTGTGTCCCCCAATGAGGCGTAGGAGAAATAAGGATTTAATGTACCCATGGTTAAATGTGTCCCACAATGAAGTGATAAAGAAATAAGGATTTAATGTACCCATGGTTACCTGTGTCCCACAATGCAGTGATAAAGAAATAAGGATTTAATGTACTCACCATAAAATCTCTTTCTTGGAGCTTTCACTGGGGGACACAGCACCCTCCTTGGTTTGTGCCTATATTGGGTCTGTATATAGTTTTTTGTTGTTGCTTCTCCTACTGCATTTTCACTAACTGATCAGCTTTATGCCAGTCAGTGGGTGTACCCTGCTGAGGAGGAGCTACCTTTTTTTTGCCTAGTGTCAGCCTCCTAGTGACAGCAGCCTACACCCATGGTTACCTGTGCCCTCAACGAAGGTTCCAAGAAATAGATTTTATGGTGAATACCAAAAATCCTTCTTTTTGCATTTCGGCTACTGCTGGAATATAACTCATTGCATGGAATAAGAATGCAAGAAAATAGTTTTAAGACTGCAGAATGCTCCTAACAGTCATTTATTACAGTTTTCCTCAAGGGTTTCAATGTGGCAAAACAGTAAGATTCTTTATGTAGACAAAATTTAAAAAAAAGTATTAAAAAGAATTTCCAGTAATAATTTGCTAAAACAATTTCTGTAATAAAATACTACAGAAAAATAAAATGCTTGCACGTTGTTCTCTCTGTTCAACACTAATCTATCTTAAGAGTGCAGGTTCAGAGGAAGCTGAACCTCAACATTACTAAAGATGAATAGGACCTGAACAGGTCACTTTAGCAGTAGAACACTGCACACTAGGTCTAAAGGACCTTACAAGAATATCAGGCATGTGATAAGTCTTTTGGAAACTGGAAAGTATGGGGAATAAAAAAAAAAAAAAAAAAAAAACTTTATACCTGGCAATACAATACTAATTAAAATCTGTTTAGGATGCCTACAGCAGAGGTGTCTGTATGCAGCAGAGCGGTGTGTGCATTTCTAGAGAGCTAATAAGGTGCATCCTATAACCTGAAAATAAAAGTTACACACTTACTCATCGTACTTTGTCATTTAGACATTTAGCCATTTTATATTCTATTTAGAATGTATTTTAAGAATTTCATCAACTAAATAAATTTGCTAATTTTTCTATATTTGCAACTCTTAGATATCATATTCCGCATTAAAGAGAAAATAAAATTATACCTAAGTGCATTTGAGATGTATTCAGACACACTTTGGATGACAGGAGCACTCAATTCTTTCAAAGCATCATCCAAAATCTCTTCCAGGACATGAGCCACATCCTGTATAAAACATTAAATGACAATGCTATAAACATTTCTGTTAAATTACCTATACACATTAGCCAAAGTTGATGAAATGTATTATGACCAAAATTCATTGGTTGCAAGTGCATGGAGTTTAACACGGATGCAGTGATGTATGCAAATAGTGGCTATGAGAGGCCCCAAGAAATCTCAGGTTTGTGTGAACTTGGTCTTAAATGTATGTTTGAAGCAAGCAGATTTGTTCTGAAAACAGGGATGTGTATGCAAGACCAAATTTTCTGTCTGATCTGCAATGGACAAATGTGAAATGGTTTTAAAGGGAAGGTGACATCCCCAAAAAATTTTTTCAGCAACTGAAAAAATGTAAATAATTAATGTTTACATTTTCTTAAAAAATATTATCATTTGTTTTTAATTTTGTAAAATACGAAAAATAATTTTAAAAAGTTTGGCATTTCCACTTGTTAACACTAGGGGGAGCAGCTACTGAAGTTTGGCACAAAAACCTAGTGCAACTAGCTCACATTACTGCACTGGAGTAAATATGGGCGGAGTCTGCTGACATGGGTGTGATGTCACTCCTCTCCTCCCCTTCTGGGTGTTTGCTAAGGGAAAAGAGAGGATGACATCTAGGAACACAGTGAGCAGCCATTTTGATGGGGCCTGCAAAGTTACTGACTGTCTTTGCATGTAAAGTCTGGATCAGAACAGGCCATCAATCAGCAGAAATGTTTCCTGGATTTCTGTGGAGCAGACAAGCAGACGGTCCATCCATGTGTATAAAACACAGCGCTCTATGTACAATCCCTGGCACCGAACAGGGCGCCCCCCATAGACCAGCACACTGCTCTCCTGAAATATTCTGTGCTGCTGTCACCCTGCTCCTTCCACCATACATCAGGCCCGTGTCGCCTTGCTTTCAAACATCGCCAGGACAGGATCTGAGGAGAGGAATGGTGTCTTCGGTCACTGAGGATGGCAGGCAGCAAGGATTCTGGGAGCAGGGTGACAGCAGCACAGAGTATTTCAGGAGAGCAGTGTGCTGATCTATGGGGGGGCACAGAGGGAGGTATATGGGGGAGGAGCAGGGTGACAGCAGCACAGCGTATTTCAGGAGAGCAGTATCACACGGGATAGGATTAGATACACGGCTCAGCAGTCAGTATCACACAGGATAGGATTAGATACACAGCTCAGTCAGTATCACACAGGAGAGGATTAGATACACGGCTCAGCAGACAGTATCACACAGGATAGGATTAGATACGCAGCTCAGCACACAATATCAAACAGGATAGGATTAGATACACGGCTCAGCAGACAGTATCACACGAGAGGATTAGATACACGGCTCAGCACACAGTATCACACAGGATAGGATTAGATACACGGCTCAGCAGACAGTATCACAGGATAGGATTAGATACACGGCTCAGCAGACAGTATCACACAGGATAGGATTAGATACACGGCGCAGCACATAGTATCACACAGGATAGGATTAGATACATGGCTCAGCACACAGTATCACACAGGATAGGATTAGATACACGACTCAGCAGACAGTATCACACAGGAGAGGATTAGATACACGGCTCAGCAGACAGTATCACACAGGATAGGATTAGATACACGGCTCAGCAGTCAGTATCACACAGGAAAGGATTAGATACACAGCTCAGCAGTCAGTATCGCACAGGAGAGGATTAGATACATGGCTCAGCAGTCAGTATCACACAGGAGAGGATTAGATACACGGCTCAGCACACAGTATCACACAAGCCCTGTTATGCTGGAACAGTACAGCATCCAGGGCTATTGCTAAAAGGAACGCACTGGGCTCTAATAAGATGGCGCCTGGCCACACCTACAGCTGTGAATTGAGCTGCCCACAGAGGCGTGCCCAGTTCACTCCTGATGCTGCTGCAATGAAAGAGATAGGGTCGGTAGCCGACTATTATCTCTTATGCCCAGGGACTGCCGCAAATGAGCATGGAAAGTGTCGTTCACTGCCGTTCAGCAGCCAGAGAGGTAAGATGGCAGCCCCCAGTGGCTGCATTACCACAGAAAAAAAAAAATCCATACACACCACTGAGTCAAGCTTAGGGGACAATATCTTTTTATACTATTTTCTTTTTTACATTAAATTATGAAAAAACACGGCACCTTCCCTTTAAACACCAGTATAGGATGGCATTGTCATTTTTTAGTACCTCATCGCTGAATTTTGGCTTGGGAGGAGATGGTGGTGGCTCAGGTGGCAAGATGGGCTGTAACACTGCCTGAGCAGGCACAGAACTAGGCTCCTTAGCATCAGACAAAGGAAGTACAGGAGTATGTTCAACTTCTTCAAGAGCAGGTTGTTCTGTTGATATACAAAAATAGTTACAGAAAATCTAAACTAAAATCTACAGATCACGGAAAATCTAGATCTAATAACATAAATAATTAAATTTTTGCATGTACCATGAAACCTAATGGTATAGGAGCTGCCACTAGTAGTCTATCAATAATGTAGGTAGAAAAACATGGATTTTTGTGATAACTCACCGTAAAATCCTTTTCTCCGAGACGCTCATTGGGGGACACAGATACTGTGGGTGTATGCTTCTGCTGCTAGGAGGCTGACACTAAGTGAAAAAAAGAGGTTAGCTCCTCCTCCGCCGTATACACCCTCGCACCTATTGCAGGCGGAAAACAGTTTGGTGCCAAAGCAGTAGGAGAACAAAATCAGCCTTAATACAGGTACAACATGTCCAAAAACACCACTCTTATAACAAATTAGTAAATGCATATAAATTTAAACAAAACAAAAGCCAACTTGCTAATAGGGTAGGTGGTGTGACCCCCAATGAGCGTCTCGGAGAAAAGGATTTTACTGTGAGTTATCACAAAAATCCATGTTTCTCCTTTACCTCATTGGGGGACACAGATACTGTGGGACGTCCTAAAGCAGTCCCTGGGTGGGAGATTGACTCACCGATCCAAGCTACATGCACCTCTTTTTTAAAGGTGCACCACCGCTGCTTGGAGATTCTTTCTACCCAGGCTCGCATCCACCGAGGCCTGAGCATGGATATTATAATGTTTGGCAAATGTATGCAGGCTGGACCAGGTTGCTGCCTTGCAAACCTGTTCCATCGAAGCCTGATGCCGAAGCGCCCAAGAAGCGCCCACTGCCCGGGTAGAGTGCCCTCTGATCCCTGCTGGAATCGGCGTGCCTCTAATGCGGTAGGACTCCTGAATAGTCAAACAAATCCATCTGGCTATGGTCGATTTTGAGGCAGCGAGTCCCTTCCTGCGCCCTTCGGGGAGCACGAACCGCGTGTCCGTCTGACGAAAGTGTGCCGTCCGCAACACGTACCTCCGGAGGGCTCTTACCAGGTCTAACGTGTGAAGAGCCTTTTCCACACGATGCACCGGTGCTGGACAAAATTAAGGCAAAGCAACATCTTCCTTAATGTGAAAAGAGGACATGACTTTCGGCAGAAAAAGAGGGGCTGGTCTGAGGACCACCTTATCCTTATGGAAAGTGAGGAACGGAGCTCGGCAGGATAGAACCGCCAGCTCTGAAACCCGCCTGATGGAAGTGATGGCCACTAGGAACACCACTTTCCAAGAAAAGGTACCTCAAAGAGATATCCTGAAGCGGTTCAAATGGAGCTTCCTGCAGAACACTTAGGACCATGTTAAGGTCCCAGGCATCCATAGGTGCCTTATATGGAGGTACCAAGTGGGAGACTCCCTGAATGAAAAGTCTTCACCTGCAAATTGGTAGCAATTCTGCACTGGAACAGGACGGATAAGGCGGATATTTGTCTCCTGAGAGAAGTTGGGGCAAAGCCCGAGTCTAAGCCCGACTGGAGAAAAGCCAAGATGTTGGGGATCGAGAATCTCAGCGGAGAAACACCGCGGCCTCGACACCAAGCAAAGAACACCTTCCAGGTGTGGTGGTAAATTCGTGCTGAAGCAGGCTTCCGGGCGCTAATTATTGTAGCGACCACCTCGCTCCCGAACCCTGCTTAGGTTAGAATCAAAGATTCAACGGCCATGCCGTCAAACACAGGATCCCTGAGTTCGGGTGGCAAATCAGCCCTTGAGACAGTAGATCTGGGCGCTCTGGCAGGCGCCAAGGAACGTCGGTGAGCAGCTGCATTAGATCTGCGTACCACGCTTGACAGGGCCAGTCTGGGGCCAGCAGAATTGCCGGCACCTCTTCCGTCTTGATCTTTTTGATGACTCTCGGAAGTAGTGGCAGTGGGGGTAATAGATATGGGAAGCGAAACTGGTTCCATGGCAGAACCAACGCGTCCACCGCGAATGACTGCGGGTCCCTGGCTCGAGTGACATATGTGGGAACCTTGGCATTCACTCTGGAAGCCATCAGGTCCACATCCGGAGCTCCCCACAGTTGACAAATCTGCTGAAAAACTTCGGGATGAAGAGACCACTCTCCGGATGCAAGGCCCTGCCGGCTGAGAAAGTCTGCCGCCCAATTTTCCACGCCCTGGATGTGGACAGCCGAAATCACCGAGTGGTTTGCTTCGGCCCACTAAAGAACGTGCCCCACCTCGCGCATGGTTGCTCTGCTGCGGGTGCCCCCTTGATGATTTATGTAACCCACCGCCGTTGTGTTGTCCAATTGAATCCGGACGGGGCGGCCTGCTAGAAAGTGATGAAACTTCTGCAGAGCCAGCCGAATTTCTTGTATCTCCAATAAGTTGAACGGGAGGCGTGCCTTTTGTGGCGACCACCGTTCCTGGGGGACACAGAACCATGGGTGTTATGCTGCTGTCCACTAGGAGGCGACACTATGCATAATCTGAAAAAGATGAACTGTGGCTCTTCCTCTGCAGTATACACCCCTGGACAGCGTTAGCCTTCTCCAGTTTTGTGCAAAAGCATTAGGAGGAACATAACAGAAAAAAACCATAACCATGTCTGTAAAAAAGGCCACTATGTACGAGCTCAAAGAACAATATGAGAACTCAACCGAAACAACGCCCGTAAGGGCAACAGGGTGGGAGCTGTGTCCCCCAATTAGAGGCTAAGAGAAAGAGATTTTACGGTAAGTACACAAAAATCTCCTTTACTCTGTCGCCTCATTGGGGGACAGAGAACCATGGGACGTCCCAAAGCAGTCCCTGAGTGGGTAGCAATGGACGAATATTGTGCTGACAGGTCCCTAAACTTGGGGCACCGCCGCCTGCAGAACCAGTCTACCCGGGCTCGCGTCCGCTGAGGACTGGGTATGAACTCTGCAGTGTTTCGTAAACGTGTGTAGGCTACTCGAAGTGGCTGCCTTACACACCTGTTGTGCCGAAGCCTGGTGCCGAATGGCCCAGGAGGCCCCTACCGCCCGTGTAGAGTGTGCCGTAATACCGGCCGGAAGAGGAGAATTTTTTAGGCGGTAAGCCTCTTGTATGGTGGATTTGATCCACCTGGCAAGGGTAGCCTTGGAAGCCGGCAGACCCTGGCGGACGCCTTCTGGAAGAAGGAAAAGTGAATGAAACTTCCGGAAGGGCGCAGTCCTAGATGCGTATATACGCAAAGCCCTGACGAGGTCAAGCATATGCAGAGCCTTCTCCACCCTATGAACCGGAACCAGGCAAAGGGATGGCATTGAGGTGGAAGTTGGACACAATCTTTGGAAGGAATGATGGGACCGTACGGAGAACTACCTTGTCCTTGTGAAAAGCCAGGAAGGGCCGTCAGCAGGAGAGTGCCGACCGTTCAGACACCCTACGTAGCAAGGTGATTGCCACCAGAAAGACCACCTTCTGGGATAGAAGGCGGAGTGGGACTTCCCTAAGGGGTTCGAAGGGAGGTCCCTGCAATGCAGTCAGGACCAGGTTGAGGTCCCACGTTTCTAGTGGCCATCTGTAGGGGGGAACCAATTGGGAAACCCCCTGAAGAAAAGTCCTTACTTGCGGCTTGTTAGCAATGCATCTTTGAAAAAGAACTGAGAGCGCTGACACCTGGCTCTTAAGGGAGCCCACGGACAGTCTGGCCTCCAGACCCGATTGGAGAAAACCAAGCACTTTGAGGAGAGAATAAGGGAGTGGGATCTGGTCGCGAGATTCGCACCAGGTAAAGAATGCTCTCCAGGTACGGTAATAAATCTTGGCAGAGGCTGGCTTCCGTGCCCTGATCATGGTTCCAATGACGTCCGGTGAGAGCCCTGCCTGGGTTAGAACCCAGGTTTCAAGGGCCACGCCGTCAAATTGAGAGCCCCTGGAAGAATGGGCCTTGTGACAGAAGATCGGGACTGTCGGGGAGACGCCAGGGGGCGTCTGCTGTAAGTTGTGCGATGTCGGCGTACCATGTACGTCTGGGCCAGTCTGGTGCGATTAGGATGGTTGGAACTCCTTGTTTGATCTTCCTCACCACTCTGGATATCAGGGGGGAGAGGTGGAAAAATGTACAGAAGCTGGAACTGAGTCCCGTCCTGAACCAGGGCATCCGCTCCGAGCGAACGCGGATCGTGTGTTCTGGCCATGAAGTTGGGAGACCTTGGCATTGAAATGGGATGCCATTAGGTCCACGTCCGGGGTCCCCCAGCAATGGCTGAACTGGCGAAAAATTTTGTGATGGAGAGACCACTCTCCCGAGTCCACTCGTTGTCTGCTGAGGAAGTCGGCTTCCCAGTTGTCCACACCCGGAATGTGGACCGCAGAGAGTACCGACCCCGTGTCTTCCATCCAGTGGAGGTGGTGTGTCACTTCTCATCGCCTGGGTACTGCGTGTCCCGCCTTGGTGGTTCACATATGCCACAGCCGTGGCATTGTCCGATTGTACTCTGATATGCGAGGCTGCCAGTAAGTGACGAAAGGCTCTCAACGCCAGGAGGATGGCACGAATTTTCAGGATGTTGATGGGCATGTTCGCCTCCACTGGTGACCACTTGCCCGGTGCCCTGTGATGTAAGTGCACCGCACCCCAACCCGTCAGACTCGCGTCAGTGGTCAGGACCTTCCATTGACCTGTGAGGAAGGATTTCCCCTTCGCGAGTGAGGTTGGCTTGAGCCACCAGAGCAGGGACCTCCTGGTTGACGATGTTAGCTGAACCTACCTGTCGAGGGAAAAAGGATTCCTGTCCCAGGACTTGAGAATGGCTAGTTGAAGAGGCCTGAGGTGAAACTGGGCAAATGGGACCGCTTCCATTGCTGCCGCCATCCTGCCGAGGACTCTCATGGCAAACCGGAGAGATCGGGGGGGCTGTGGAGGAGGATGCGAACTCCTAGACGGAGAGCCAGTGCCTTGTCCCTGGGAAGGAGCACCAGACCCCTGGAGGTGTCGAATAGCATCCCCAGGAAGGTCAGAGACTGACTCGGGGTAGTCGCTGACTTTTGTAGGTTGACTAACCAGCCCAGGCGACTCAGAGTGTCGATTGTGATTGAGACGCTGATCTCGCAGTCCTTGAAGGTGGAAGCCTTGATGAGGAGATCGTCCAGGTATGGAACGACTACTATGCCTCTGGAGTGTAGAACGTCCATTGTGGCTGCCATGATCTTGGTTAACGTTCTGGGAACTGTGGCGAGTCCGAAGGGGAGAGCCACGAACTGGTAGTGGTCCTGGTTGATTGCGAACCAGAGAAATCTCTGACGGGCGGGAGCAATCGGTATATGCAGGTATGCGTCTTGTATGTCTATGGAGGCGAGATATTCTCCCTGCTCCATGGACGCAATGATGGACCGAAGGGACTCCATGCGAAAATGACAAACCCGTACATATTTGTTGAGTTGTTTTAGGTCTAATATGGGCCGTACGCTGCCTCCTTTCTTGGGGACTACACTGTGTTCCAAATTATTATGCAAAAAATATTTCCTCATATTTTCTCTAAATTACCTATATGAATTGCAGTCATTGTTATTTTCCAGTCATCTAATATTCTAGTATAATTGCAATGTTTTTGAACAAACTGCCTATGAAAACAGTATATTTTTAAAAATAAGAAACACTCAAAATGCATGTTCCAAATTATTATGCACAGCAGAGTTTTCAACCTTTTTATTTTGACCAAAAAATGGTCAATTGTGAAATTATAAGCATTATCAGCTTATTACAAAATGAAATCAAACAGTTTTCAAGTCAAAACTTTATTCTAGGTGATGTTACATTTGCACATAGGACCCCTTGTTCGAAAGAAGCTTCTGAGCTCTCTCGTCCATTGAATTTGTCAGTTTTTGGATGGTTTGTGCTTCAATTGTTTTGCATGTGGACAGAATACCCTCCCAGAGCTGTTGCTTAGATGTGAACTACCTCCCGCCATCATAGACACTCCTTTTGATGATGCTCCAGAGGTTCTCAATGGGGTTGAGGTCAGGGGAAGATGGTGGCCACACCAGAAGTTTGTCCTCCCATAGCAGCCAGAGATGCAGATGTGTTATTTGCAGCATGAGATTGTGCATTATCATGCATGAAAATGATCTTGCTGCGGAAAGCACGGTTCTTCCTCTTGAACCATGGCAGGAAGTGCTGTTTTAGAAACTCCACATAGATTATGGAGTTCATCTTTACCCCTTCAGGGATCCTAAAGGGGCCGACAATCTCCCCATGATTCCAGCCCAAAACATTACTCCACCTCCTCCTTGTTGGCGCCTTAGCCGTGTTTTCATGGGGTGTCCATCAACTAGCAATCCTCCACTCCATCCATCTGGACCATCGAGCGTTGCACGGCACTCATCGGTGAACAAAACAGTTTCGAAGTCAGTCTTCATGTATCGTTTGGCCCACTGGAGCCGTTTCTGCTTGTGTGCAGTGGATAGAGGTGGTCGACAGGATGGCTTGCGCACAGATGCAAACCTCTGAAGGACCCTGCATCTTGTTGTTCGGGGGACGTTTGAGGCATCAGCAGCTTCAAAAACTTGTCTGCTGCTATGACAAGGCATTTTTGCAGCTGCTCTTTTAACCTGACGCAATTGCCTGTTGGAAAGAGTCCTCAATTTTTCCTTATCAGGACGCACACGTGTGTGCTGGGAATCAGCTACATACTTCTTGATTGTGCGATGATCACGATGAAGTGTCTTGGCAATGTTGATTGTAGTCATGCCTTGACCTAAATACTCCACAATTTGTTGCTTCTCAGCAGCCGACACATCCTTTTTCTTTCCCATTTTGGCAAAAAATGTAGGCTGCTTAATAATGTGGAACAGCCTTCTTAAGTAGTCTTGCCTTTATTTGGACACACCTGCCAAACTAATTTGCACAGGTATCTGCAATTGCTTTCAGTGATATAAAGAGCCCTGACACACATCACCATCAATGAGTTTAAATGACAAACAAAAAAATTCTAACCTTATCACTCCTAAACGCTTTTTGCATAATAATTTGGAACACAGTTTACAAATAGATTGGAGTAGAACCCTCGGAAGCGCTGGGCCGCGGGAACCGGTACTATGACTCCTGCTTGAAGAAGGGAGGAAACCGCTTGGTGGAAGGCGCGAGCCTTGGCTGGCGGTTTTGGGGGGACAGAGAGGAAGAACCGGTTCGGTGGGTTGGAAGTGAACTCTAATCTTGTATCCGGAAGACACTATTTCCCTGACCCACCTGTCTTCTGTAATAGGCAGCCAGACTTGCTGAAAGAGCAAAAGTCGTCCGTCTACGGGTGGGGTGTCTTCCGGAGTTCGCGAGTCATGATGAGGAGAAAGTCTGTGGTTTTCCTTCTTTGGGCTTCGGCTGGCCTGCTTTTGACTGCCAGGTCTTGTCTGGCCTTTGCGTCGCCCGTGAGTTGTCCCTGCGTGGGGAACGGTTACGATTTTGTGCTGGACGAGAGACGGACCAGTCCGAAGAATTCCGAAAGGATCGGAATCGTGTTTGGTTACGTCTTTTGTAAGTGCGTTTAGGCTGCAGCTGAGGGAGAGAGGTAACTCTTACCCCCGGTGGCGTTGGATATCATTGTGTCCAACTTTTCACCAAAAAGTCGCCCACTGAGGTACGGGAGGTGCGTGAGGGACTTCTTCGAAGCCGCGTCCGCTTTCCATTCCCGCAGCCAGAGGATACGCCGAATCGTGATGGCGTTTGATGCTATCCACGCTACACTCCTTGCGGAATCCAGAGCTGCATGAAGCATGTAATCTGCTACAACTGCTATTTGAACCGCTTGGTCCGACAGCTCAGGAGTTGATGCTTGGAGGCCCGCTTGTAATTTTTTGGCCCAAGCCATAATGGCCTTGGCAGCCCTGACTGAAGTGAACGTGGGAGCCAGGGAGGCCCCTGCAGCCTCAAAAATTGAACGAGCCATGCGTTCTACCTGCCGGTCTGCTGCGTCCCAGAGGGTTGAGCTATCTGGCAGTGAGAGGAGGGTTTGCGCGGCTAGCCTAGAGACTGGGGGGTACACTTCGGGTGGATCTGTCCATTCCTTGGTGTCCTTCTGCGAGAAGGGTTACCTTGCCTCCAAATATTTGCGATTGGCGAATTTCTTCTCAGGATGTGAAAACTGCTTGTTAAGGATTGCCTTAAATTCTGGGTGATTAGAGAAGACCTTAGGCGGTTTTAGAACACCTTCAAAGGAAATCTTGTGTTCTGGGGCCTCCGGGGGCGGATCAGAAATATCCAGCACCCGATGGATGGAAGAGATTACATCCTCAACTAGCGCTGTATTGCTAGGGGGAATTGGGATCAGGGACCCCTCCGTTTCGTTGTCTGAGTCGGAGTCACAGATGCCTTACGAATCTTGTGTATCACTGAGGCGTCCCCTGGTGGCTGAACTGGGGTGGGGGTCTTCTGTGGTCGGAGATGGCTGTGGAGATCTGCGTTGTCTGTC
Organism: Dendrobates tinctorius; assembly: GCF_039654945.1. Classification (NCBI taxonomy): domain Eukaryota; kingdom Metazoa; phylum Chordata; class Amphibia; order Anura; family Dendrobatidae; genus Dendrobates; species Dendrobates tinctorius. Next base: position 15,721,232 of record NW_027361724.1, read on the forward strand.
CCTGGTAGGGGATGTCTAGGTGACCTGGAGCTATGGTGTCTTTCCCTAGAGGGGGATGACCGTGTGCTATAGGATGACGCAGGTGAACGCGACCTGTGGGTCCGCTTACATCAGGATGTGCCCTGAACGGCCTGACTCTGATTTAAGCTCTCCCTTTGCTGGGTAACGTTCATAGCCGCGGCATGACCCTGCAGAGCCTGAAGCAATGTGGAGGTTAGGTTATCTATAGACTGCGTCATAGATTGTGACATCCGAGTAGCCCATTCCAGCGTGGTATCAGACACCGAAGCAATGGTAGGGGCTTCTTGGGGTTCTGACCCAGTAGCCTGCATACAGTCCCGGCAGTGCGGGTAGGTGCTGCCACTGGGGAGAGAGGTTTTGCAGGCTGTGCAGAATGCATAAAAGCAGTTCTGCCTGGTTCTCTTGGACTTTGAGCCCGGCATAGTGCACAGGGTGCAGAAGAGCCTATGCGGAGGACCCTACAGGGGCGGCTATGCAGAGGACCTATAGGGGAGCCTTGTAGGGAATATGGATTCACAGCCTGAGTAAAAAAACCCAGCTGTGATCTTACCCCACCAGTTTGCCCCTAGGTCCAGCGACGAAAATCCACAGTCCTGTGCCCCCCGGAGACTGGCTGGCCTGGTCCTGCTGATGTCTCTGCTGCAGCAGAAATGGCCGCCGAGAAGAAGAGGAAGGAGAAGAAGGGGGCGGAGAGCAGAAAAAAAACGCGGCAGAGCTGAATGAAAACGTGCCCTGTCTCGATCCGCCCCCTCTATGACGCTGTAGAGCGTCATATTTGTCATCCGGGGGGCGGCGGCTTCAGCTAGGCCGAAGCCGCGGCCTAAATTAGCTGCCTCATGCCTGGAAGGGCTCCAGGCCGGGGTGGAAGTCCTGGAGGGGGTCGGATCTGAACCGGACCCCCCGGGTTTAGAGGCAGGATAGCGGTGGGGCTATAAGTGGAAGGGGGGCCCTGTGAGGGGTGCCTTTCAGGCGCTTACAGCTGGTGCTGCCGCAGAGACAGGGACGCAGGAAGCCCTGTGTCTGTATTGTGCACTGCCTGCCTGCACTACCCCCGGCCCCGACAGGAGCCCGCAGCAGGGCTGGGGTTCCTGGATGCGGTGCAGAGTGCTGCTTGTACAGACCCTACCTGAGGCGTCTCAACCTAATGCCCCCAGAGGGGGATTAGGGAGGGTGCTGCTGTCACCATGAGGGGTCTTTATCTCCACCTCGACCTCAACCCAAAGACCAAAAGGAATTGGGGAAGGAGGGGGGTCTCGACTTCGAACCAGTACCCAAGGAACTGGGGAAGAAGCGGCATGAGGAATAGCCATCTCGACTTCATCCTGGCACCCCGTAATAGGGGACCGAGGAAGGAGCCATGCCGGGAGTCTCACAGGAGACCCACTTTTCTTCATCTGTAATCCTCAGGAAAAAAAACGAGTAAAGAAAAAAAAATTTAGGTGTGCCTCCTTGCGACACTAAGCAAAAACTGGAGAAGGCCAACGCCGTCCAGAGGTGTATACTGCAGAGGAGGAGCCATAGTTAATCTTTTTCAGATTATGCATAGTGTCGCCTCCTAGTGGACAGCAGCATAACACCCATGGTTCTGTGTCCCCCAATAAGGCGACAGAGTAAAACAATCGACCCATGCAGGTGCGAAGGTGATTATGTAGGAAATGCGAGCTGAAAAGGTTAAAATCGCTCTTGAAGTAGACTTAAAGGAGTGTTCTCATCTCCAAGATCCTATCCCACTATGTAGCAGGTGCAATAATAATATTAGCAAATACCACCTATTAGAAACTTAGTTTATATAAGATCTTGGAAATGGGAATACCTCTTTGACCAGTATATCATTCAGATTTATACACAGAAGTGGCAAGCAGGGGGCGAAGAACATCAAATCTGACACAAAGAGAAGTAGTAGAGGAAAGGGAGAGTAGGTGTGATCAAGCAAAGAGAGTGTGAAAGTACATGTAATGGGTGACCCAAGGGAAAATAAGGTCTCCTTGTTCTAGCAATTACTATAATCTACATGAAAGCATTGCAAAAAAAGGCTAGAGTTGGGGAAAAAACTCATGTTGAGGAGGCGAATAGCTTAGCTGTCTAGGAGAAATCAAACAATGAGTCCACCAAGCTAGGAGAAATCGAAAGACTGTCATTCCCAGAGAAGAGGAATATTAACAAGATTAAAAAACTCTGGGAACATCTAAACGGCTGTGAACATTTGTGGTACTGAGGGGAAAAAGAGCACACTTTCCCTGAGAAATCAGTAGATTTTGTCCACTCACCAGCCAAAGAAAAAAAGTTACCGTACCTCCTATGAGAGGTTAAAAAAAGGTCTTCTTGGATTTTTGGTTCAAGACATGAGAGAAACGTATCAGCGAAAAACAATCTAGTTATTTTTCTGGCCATCAGGCATGTAGACTTGAGGGAACCCTCAGAGACATATTTAGGTGAGAAGTCAGTGAATGGAGAGGTACAGAATATCCTACTGAATGGAGCTGCAGTAGTCAGGCCATGGTGCTTCTGACTAGACTGGACCGTAGAAACCTTGCTGAACCAAGTAGAAGTAAAAAAAGAAATCCCTCACCATATACATCATATTGGAGAAAGCATCAAAACAACTTATACAGTGTGTCACTGAGAGACCCAACTTCAGATAGAGGCAAGATGGTGGCTCTAGAGGACTACTGAGGTAACAACTCCTAAGAAAGAAGCTATCAAACCCTTTGGGGGACTGAATGTGCCTAATTGATTTACCAGCTCTGGTAGAAGCCAACTTAATGTTTGTTTGTTTTTTTTTTACAGAATACTCATCAGCTCTGTATGGGCAGAGACTCATTCCAGTATGGAATAATGCTGGTACTTGAGGCTTGAGCCATAGACACACGACCAAATCAGTGAGGCTCAATTCTCGAGAAGGGCTATAGAGGCTCTGAAAAGGGCTAGGATAAAGGCACCACAACAAGAGTTGGCTTGGCTAACCACAATGTAAATGATTTTCACTATGAGAGCAAACAAAATAGGTTGCTTGCAGAGGGGCAAGGGCAAGAGGGATCACATAGAACAAATTGGGGGAGGATGGTTCAGAAGGGTGCCAAACAAAATCCAGGGAAGACCAGACAAGAGACATTCAAGGCAGTGTTCCACCAATGAAGTCCAGCAGCACAAAAGGAGCAAACTGTACCCAAGGCATCATGGCAAAATGATTGAAAGAAGAACTGATGGACTAATGATAGTCACCTGTCTGACATCTTCGGCTGCCCACAGGGTCACTCCTTCACTGACCACAAAAATTTAGTGGGGTCATGTCAACTCCACAGAAGCTGCTATGGGAGATTGGTATCAAGCAAAAACCAGCACCCTCTAGTTCATGCCGTGGACTCCCTGCACGTTAGAAAATTGTGGGCGTCATTCATACCACTTGCAAAGAAGAAAAAAAATAGAAAGTTAAAAAAAAAAAAAAAAAAAACATGCAGCAAGCACAATAAAGGCCATGTCTGCCACCTACAGACACTAGGCTAAAATGGAGGTGCTTAGTTTTATAGCACACCTGTCAGAGCCAACACTTTTTTGTTCTGCCTAGTGTCAGCCTTCTAGTGGTATGTTCGGTGTCCCCAATGCTAGTAATGGGGATACACCAACTTGTTAACGCAGACTGAGAAGCAGGAAACAAAGTTTCATTTATTGTTAAGTTCTTTTTTACTTACCTGTTGGTATTCCTGGTTCATAAATACTACAACTTCCAGTATATTTATTCTGGGCATCAAAGCTGCAAACAGGCATATGCAGTGAAAACTGTGGGAGCGGAGCTCCATTCACAACTTCCCCTATAGACTTTTGCCGCTTAGAACTGATATATGAGCTCCTCTTTGGCAGAAAAGGAATCAACGGCTCAACAAATGCAGCACGATTCAGCTCTACAAAACTTTCAGGTGGAAAAAAAAAAAAAAAAACACACTAAGTATTAAGGACAATTAAGACTGTAAATTCCCAAGATTGCCACTCTAAGGTACACTTACCCTTCACTAACACTTAAACCATAAGATGTAAGAAAATCTGTAGCTTCCTCGATATCATGGAAAAAGAGAAAACGAACCATGTTTTCTAAAGGAAATAAGGTGGGTCTCTGATAGCTCATTGTGTACGCTACATTCAAGGCACGCAAACCATCTCTTCGTACCTGCGAGAGATGTAGGGTAAGGCATTAAACTGCACCAAGAAATAACAAAAATAGAAAGCCTTGATCAAATCCAGAAAACATCTATTACCTGGGGGAAATAGCAATGTAGTATGCAACTGTTTAGGTAAGATGCAGAACGGACAAGCTTGAAGAATCGGACAAAGTTGGAGCTATTTAGTGCAGCAAACACTTGGACAGCATACTTCACTTCTTCTGTATTACGAACAGACTCCGGAAACTGTTGTACTTCTCTGAAGAAAAAAAATAAATGTATTCACTTTAGGCATCGTCACAGTATTTCTAAATAGGATGTGTTCCATAAGTAAAAATAGTAAAAAAAAATAAGTAAATAAAAAATTAAAGGTAAAACAAAGTAATCATTTTTGGAACATGATTTCCAATGAGCTTTACCTTTCACTCCACCATGTTATTCTAAGGACCACCACCGTGGCTCCAGCCAGCGCTTTCCTGCAGGCCACAGCTATGGCGCCCCCATCCAGTGCATTGTAATAGGCAACAGATATTTTTCAGTTTTGCACAGTGAAATGAGCCTTAGCACCGCTTTGTGTGGCCTCAGGACCTATTGCTCTACCCATTGTATTCCTAGAGATTATAGCTATCGGCATTACCACAGCCAACGCTGGCAAATCCGCAATCCCCATACATTAGGCTAGTGGAGATTTTTCCCTATTCTAGCAGTCGAGCCCGGATTGTGATCCAAACATGGTCCGTGTTTGGCGGAAATGTTAACCCTTACAGTGACAACTGAAAACATTTGGAAATCCGACCAAATGCCATTGTAACTCCCCCATAATAACAGGGACTGCTGCACACCCTTACAACCCCTATGCCTCCTATAAACAAACAATTGTATAACGTGGCACAGCTGTGTCGATGCACAAAAGAAGGTTCTCACACCAGTATAGAATAATCAAAACATTTTTGGCACTCAACTCGTTGCAAAGATGAAGAATTTTTATTTGCAGTCACAAATATAGACGTTTCGGCTGTATCAACTAGCCTTCATCAGTAAACTGCAAAGTCGACAAAAGTATATACAATATACAATCAGATACTACAGATAATCAATCCATGAAGATATCAATAACAGAAGAAACAAGTATTGATATGTGCACAAGTGGTAGGGAGGACGGAAGAAGGTATATAGGAAATGTGGCTCATGGAAGGAAAAGAAACAGAAATACACATAAAAGTAAAAGAAAAGACATCAAACCTACCAAGACTGCTCCTATCTCTATAATTTTCTGGACATCTATGGTGAGACAAGATTTAAATCAATAAAATTATCCTGTTAAGTAATCAATGTTGTCTATAACTGTAGAATATATATATATATATATATATATATATATATATATATATATTCACTATATTGTATGACCAATAGTAAATTAGGTGCTATTGGAGGTGATACCATCCACCATGTAAGAGCTGGTATATAAACCTGGTTCAAAAAAAAATATACGTGTCTGTGAGCAAACATTACAGTTGTGTGGGAATATTACAATGTATGACAATACTGGAACTAACCTGTAGATTTCAAAGAGAAGGGGTAGTAGAGAAATATTCCAAACGAGATCATATACAGGATCAAACATGGACACAGTATACCATTAGAATTTATATAACCTTAGGCGTTATAATGTATATCATTTTCCTTTATGCTAGATCCCACAAGTAATCCCCTCTGGGACAATTCCCTTCAGGCATAGCCATAGGATGTTTATGCCAACTTCTGGTTGGAGAAACCTTTGGAGCTTTTCAAAGTCAGAGATCTAATAGTGAGTAAACTCAACATGATATACATTATAACGCCTAAGGTTATATAAATTCTAATGGTATACTGTGTCCATGTTAGATCCTGTATATGTTCTCGTTTGGAATATTTCTCTACTACCCCTTCTCTTTGAAATCTACAGGTTAGTTCCAGTATCGTCATACATTGTAATATTCCCACACAACTGTAATGTTTGCTCACAGACACGTATATATTTTTTTTGAACCAGGTTTATATACCAGCTCTTACATGGTGGATGGTATCACCTCCAATAGCACCTAATTTACTATTGGTCGTACAATATAGTGAGTATATATATATATATATATATATATATATATATATATATATATATATATATATTCTACAGTTATATAGACAACATTGATTACTTCTTAACAGGATAATTTTATTGATTTAAATCTTGTCTTACCATAGATGTCCAGAAAATTATAGAGATAGGAGCAGTCTTGGTAGGTTTGATGTTTTTTCTTTTACTTTTATGAGTATTTCTGTTTCTTTTCCTTCCATGAGCCACATTTCCTATATACCTTGTTCCGTCCTCCCTACCACTTGTGCACATATCAATACTTATTTCTTCTGTTATTGATATCTTCATGGATTGATTATCTGTAGTATCTGATTGTATATTGTATATACTTTTGTCGACTTTGCAGTTTACTGATGAAGGCTAGTTGATACAGCTGAAACGTCTATATTTGTGACTGCAAATAAAAATTCTTCATCTTTGCAACAAGTTGAGTGCCAAAAATCCTATAAACAAAGACAGCTGCAGACCCATGAAAACAACCTCCTTCGCACTATCTTCATAGTGGCAGTGACACCGGTTCACTGTATAAGCAGTAAAGGTTTTCCTCTTGCATAAATAGGGGCTAGCCAAATTACTTTCCATTTCAAAATTCAGTCAGAAGGCTAGTTCACAGGCTGGGTGGTATTACAAAATAAGGCAAAAAAATCAAGAAAAATATCTCACCCATAATAACGCGTGTTGGGGCAGTCACTTTCTGCATATCCACATACAGGTTATTATGGGTGAGATATTTTTCTGGATTATGTACGCTTCATTTTTCTCAGAATAATCTTACAGGCTGCATTGTCTTTGAAAATGTTTATACCACTGGTATTGTTGTTATATTTTTGCAAACATCACGGTATACCCATATATTTAAATATTGGGTAGCCCCCCATTATAAACTTTTGGCATCTTCCTATATGTGATTTTAGGACCCATATACTTTCATGGTCTACTCTTGACTTTTATCTAGTAATTCCTAGGGAAATGCCATCATTGTTGGCTCCAACTGTTATTATCTATTTATCTTGATTCTCATACCTGCTACTAATTTTATGGATATGTAGTTCTCTGACACCATGTGCCATCGCCTTTAACTGCTTGCTTTTTATGTGTTCATTGTGCTAGTTATGTTATGTAATAAATAAAATATCTTTTCTCTATCGCTTCATTGGGGGACACAGAAACCATGGGGGTGTAATGCTGCTGCTACTAGGAGGCTGACACTATGCAGAAAAAAGTTAGCTCCTTCTCCTCAGTGTACACCCCACCGACAGGAAGTAGGATGTTTAGTTTAGCTTAGTGTCAGTAGGAGTTGGACACGGGTCTTTCACTAGACCCTTATCTACCTAATGTGCGTCGTTTCTTTTCAGGTTTACGGAGGGATACAGTGTGAATGCTCACTACTGTACTCCCATACAGCGACTGAGTACGGCGTGTACTGCCACCCCGTATCCTCATATGTCTGGAAGGCAGGAACCCAAAATCCCTAACACAGACGTGTGTTTAGGTGATTCGCAAGAGAAAGAATACCTGGTCCTGCCTACGTCACCCACCCACTCGCCCACCAGAGCCTGTCGGTCAAGGAGACACGGACGTCCCACAACATGGATTCCGGACGTCCGATTTTCGTGACTGAGGAGGTACTTTCCCTCTTCCCCCCCCCCCCCCCCCAGGTGCTGAAGAGGAGAAGAAAACGGGAAAGGAAGAAGAAGGCGAAAAAAAAACAAAAAACCTTTATTCAAAGAGAGGGTGGTTTGGGCGGCTAGCGCAGTTCATACCTTCCGGCTGGTTCCGGGGGGCCTCAGCACTGCCTTGCAGATCCTTTGCGGAAGAGAGTGGTTTTGGCACACAGAGGCTTCCTATTCTTTGCCTTGCAGCCTGTCTAAGCGGCGTCATGGCGCTTTGTTTGCGCCACTTCTAGCACCTTGGCGCCACTGTGGGGACCTGTTAGGCGCTATTTTAGGACCTCTGCGGGGCCCCCCTCCGGCGCCACCGGCCGTAATCTAGGTCCTGGCTTCATCTTGGGCCTAGTTACAGCGCTGACTCCGCCCCCCTTCCTCTCGGCTCCGTGCGGGCTTTTTTCCCGCCTGTGTCTCTTTCTCTCCTCTTCCTGTGTGGCGTCAGGCTCCGCCCACTACCCTCAGCCTCCACTGTGGGCTGGAGCCGCCACTATATTGCTCCACCGGGCCCCGCATTTAGCTGGGAGCGGGCTTCCCGGTGCTCTGGCCGCCCTCACAGCGTGTGCGTTCTGCCCTGCGTCTTCTAACAGACGCCATTTTCCGGCTGGGGTACAGAGGAGCCGCATCCATTTATGGGACCTGCCTGTCTCTCTCTACAGCCAGGATGTCCTACAGGACATCTGCCATAAGTAGCTGCACTGCAGACTGACTCCCTCCTCTGCTCTCCTGTCCCCTAACCTTCTGGCAGCGCTTAGTGGGATTGTTCTCATGTCTAATTCTAAGTCACTCCATCTCCTCCTCTTCCTCTACTGTGGTCCTCTTCCTCCGTCCAGGAGCCCCCAGTTGACCCAGTCATACAGTCTCTGGAGCCGTACAGTCACTAACGTAATGTTTTTTCTAGAGCCGTACGGTCTCCGAAGTAATTGTACTCTAGAGCTGTACAGTCACTGACGTAATAGTACTCTAGAGTTGTGTATTTTATTGGCGTAATTGTAATCTTCTGCCGCGCAGTCTCTAGTGCATCAGAATGTCTTGCGGAGATCTGATTTTTCACACGATTGTTGTGTTTTCGGCCATTACAGATAGGTGCCTGGATTTTCCGCAGAGCAGGTCTCACCCATTGCTTCACATAAAGACGTTGGGGTCCTGGCATAGCAACTGCTCCCATATCTATGGCTCACAGGCACTCGCCCTTCATTTTTCTGCAGGCCCCTCCGGACACTGGATTAATACTGTTATAAGCAGAATAAGGAGCTGCTTCTGTCTCTTCACGTCCCAAGGGTTGGGCCGGACTTCTAGCTAGATAGAAGTCCGTGTAACCTGGCAAATGTCTGCTGTGGCTCAGCGGATAAAGAAGCTGACCACAACTCGCAGGTCCAGAAGTTGGAACCATGGCGCACAACAGAGAGTAGTGTTTAGTCTCTTTCTGATCCAAGGCCTACTGTTCTACCGTCAGAATTGACTGGTCAGAATCTACTTCACTACAGACTTCGTGGCACGGCTTACTAAACGTGAAGCCATTATTCTGACGTCGTCAGGTATTCAGACCTAGACCGCAACACAGAAGCCATTATTCTGCCTAATGCCGTCAGGTACCCAGACCTAGACCGCAGCACAGAAGCCGTTATTCTGCCTAATGCCGTCAGGTACCCAGACCTAGACCGCAATACAGAGGCCGTTATTCTTCCTAATGCCGTCAGGTACTCAGACCTAGACCGCAGTACAGAACCCGTTATTCGGCCTAATGCAGTCAGGTATTCAGACCTAGACCGCAACATACAAGCCTTTATTCTGCCTAATGTCGTCAGGTATCCAGGCCTAGACCGCTCCGCAACTCAGAATTGGCGGTCTCCTATACCCTTCTCCGGGTTCTCTCCACGCTGATTTGTACACAGGATACTGAGAGACGATTGCAGCTGGGCTATATCCGCTATCCAGGCTGCAAACGCATCACCTACCAGGTACAGTAGCTCAAACAGCCGTATTACTGTGGAGACGTGTCTGGGGTTGACTGCTTCAGTGGTACTGGTGTTCTGTACCGTATTCAGGCGAGTCAGACGCTCTAGCCTTCAGGTTCCTCGCGTTATATTACAGCAGTACTCTATCCCTTATCAAGCACTTGAATAGTCCTCTACCAGACATGTTTAGTCAATACATGCCGTCTTCCTGGTAACTCAAACGTATCCGAGGCCATCAACTACACCGATCCGGCTATACTGTACAGTTTTCAGGTGAGTCAGGAGCGTCCTCTTTCGCGTCCCTCACAGTCTTTTGCAGCCTTTGCCTAAGATCCCGTCTAATCGCCACTCGAGGTGAGGTCCCGGCATTTATTGCTCATGGCAGGCTACAGCTGCGGTTACAAGCCGCTTTCAGGTGAGTCAAAGACACCTCTCAGCTACATATTTCATTGTCAATAACATCTGTGGCTTGTTAACAGTTAAACGTAAGCACTACCATGTCCAAACAGAACGGATCTCTGTCCCACAGAGTGGATCTTGGTAGCAACATAACTGGATACTCAACCTTCAGGTGGGTCAGACTCTCGTGTCAGGTACGGATGGTTTCGGTTTTACTGCGGCATGCTCTGTACCCTAAGTGTGAGTTGCCCCACAGGAGTTTTTTTTTTTTTTGCCATCTTCTGATCAGTTTACTGTACTGTCCAGAAGCTATCTTTACTGCCGATGTGTTCCGCCTATCTTTAATGTTTGGCTAACAGTAGTTTATAAGTTCTAGCCTGCCCTAAGGGCCTTCGAGCTACCACAATACCTAAGCTCCTCATCTGTCGGAACTTACCTATTCTTTCTTACAGACGCCGAGTAAAGCCTCCAGCAGCTCAGACATGTGACTTCTGACCGTGACCAGGAAAAGTATCCCACCCCAGACAGGAGTGGGATCTAACTCTGCGCAAGCATCGACCGGAGTAGAAAGCTGCTCCAGTCTTGGATCCAAGGATGAGTCTGGTGATAACGCGTTTCTTCCTTCGGCTAGTATTTTATCTTTTCACTGTTATCCTCGGGCGCGTGTTGTATTAGACTTAGGGTAGCGGGTCAACACACCGTAATCTCCTCCCTGCTCCAGAGGGTCCAGGATGGATTCGGTCGTTTACATCGTCATACAGATTGACCTGCCTTTCGTCAGCCTAGTTGTCTTCTGGTGTCTATTTGATCTACCTAGACCCAACTTTCCTTACAGTTGACATAATCCATGTTTTGCATGGACTTTCCTTGCTCGACTAATCACTTTTCTAAGTCCAGCTACACTATTTTTTTCCATATCCACCCTCATCCCGGTATGCTGGGTTTATCTTCCTTTTGATCTCAAAGTCATCCAGTATAGTCTTCATTCTACCTCCTTAGTCGAGCAATCAGTTGTCTTTTCATAGCCATCCAGAGCCTACATCGCGGCGATGAGATCCAGATTATCCCCTGGTTCCATTCAGTACGTTTTCAGTGTTCGGCTCTTTCGCAGGTTCTCAGTGGCCTGTTCTCAGGTCTTGTCATTTTCTCACAGAACAGCCTTCAGCCGTTTCCAAAGAAGAGGGCGCCTTATAGTATATCTCTTTCCTCCCGAGCCCTTCGCAAATTAGACTACTTCTGCAACTACGAACCCTCCGGTTCCAAGTCTCCCGCTTCTACGGTCCTTCCTCTCCCAGAAGTGCATCCCTCAGAGATTCCAACGGCAAATTCACACAGTAGTTGGCAAGGTCAACCTTGAACCCATCCGCCACTATATCGTGTCCTGCCTTAGTCTCCACCCGTGCTACAAAGTTCTATAGATACGTGGTCTAGCTTGCTCATCAGAGCATTCTTGCTGTGGACCGGTCGGAAAATTTGACCGTCCTCACTGTCCAAAAATTTTCTCTTGCAGGAAACATGAGTTTTTGCCTCATCGTTCCCATCTAGGGGTTCATTTGGTTTTCTGTTTCACAAGCTAAATTCTCTCCAAAGAAGTCCCTCACCAGCTTCCCGTTCCTTCCATGTGGCTCCAATACGCTAAACTATTGGAGGTCACAGGAAGGACAAGCGCTCTCCTTCCTCAGGCTGAACCTCGTCATTCTTCAGCGCATTTTCCTCAGCGTGCCTTTTCGGGATCTAGGATTGAGTCCATCCTTGTTCTCAGGAAGAAATTCTTCTTCATTCAGCATTTGCCTCCTGTGAATCGCATGATTTTTCCATGGAGCTCTTATTCAGGTCCTGATTTCTTCAGGACTTTGCCGATATCTGCTTTTGCAACAGACGGGTTAATTTCCTTTTCAGTTGGTAGCCTTCCCTTTCAGGCTCTCCACCACTTCTAGGGCCTCACAGACTCTATAGCAGCTGTGGTACACCTCCTGTGGATCAAGGGTCCACTCTACATCACCTTAAATTCCCTTTCTTTCGTCCGCCTCTAACTTTTCCTTCGTGGTGCTCTCACATCAGGCTATCTGGCCACAGCAACGGTACTTATCAAGCTCCGGCTTGAAGTACAGAGGTCCTCTGGCCTCCAGGTCAGCGTCTGCTCGTGGAATCTGGTCGACATTAGTAAGGTTGACGGCTCAGGAACGACTGCGCTCCTTTCAGTACGACGCACACTGCCCGGGCAGTGTGTGTCCTCCTGGTGGTACTCTTTGGGCCTTCTTCTGGCACCTCTGCAGTGCGATCATATGTCCTCCACAGGTCCATGAGGTTTTTCAGAGCCCATGCCTAGCTTCGGCAAGCGCCGGTCGGGGTGAAAAGACCTCGCAGGTGACCTTGCAGGTGATGAGGGTGACTTCCTCGTCCCGATTGGAGTTGTTTGCTGTTTCCTCCCCGTGGGGACTGCTTTGAGACGTCCCATGGTTTCTGTGTCCCCCAATGAAGCGATAGAAAAACCAGGATTTTTAGTTGCTTACCGTAAAATCTGTTTCTCTGTGTCTTCATTGGGGGACACAGCACCCTCCCAAGTTGAACAGCACGGTTTACTGTATAATATTGTTACAGTATGGATTTGTGTTTTCTGTGGTTTTTATCTCATTTACAGATTGCTTCTCCTACTGCTTTCTCACTAACTGAACATCCTACTTCCTGTCGGTGGGGTGTACACTGCGGAGGAGTAGCTAACTTTTTTCTGCATAGTGTCAGCCTCTTAGTGGCAGCATACACCCCCATGGTTTCTGTGTCCCCCAATGAAGGCTCAGAGAAACAGATTTTACGGTAAGCAACTAAAAATCTTGTTGTTTCTTACATTATACTCTGGATTCCGTAATCGTCTCTTTTGGGATATATACTTTGGTGGAGTGTCAAGTAATCACTCATTTTGGTCAGTTATTGACATATAGTTATGAGATACTTTTGTATCGCTATATAAGGTCTTCAGTTTGGATGATATTGATAGCAACCCCTTTAAAGAAGTAAAAATTCTAGCCCAGAAACTAATGACGCCTATATAGGGAGCCCATGAGCCTTTTGCTTACATTACTGTCTATTTGATTTGTCGTGATGCCAACAGAAGTTTTAATATGACATCTAAGAAAGGTAGAAAAACGAATTTATAAAAAACCAAAAAAACACAAACACACCAGTAAAGCCGTCTTTTTCATTATCCACACTGGTTTTGTGCTGGCAATAATTCTATGGCATCTTTTATATTCATTGTAAAGAAACAATCCAAAATGGACTCTGTTCCATCATTAAAAGGGGAATAAGAATGTACCTGAGAATATCTCCCTTGTTGAGACTGAGTAGAACACTGTAGCCTCTAAACTCGGGCTCACAAGGACAGGTCTCGCCACGATTTTGTAGGTCCTGGTACATTTGGTTTAGGCTCTGCAAACACTTTGTCAAATTCTCATTATTAATTTTTGGATCAAATGAGGACATTGGCTCCTCACAAAGCTGATACGCACAGTGAATGTGAAAACGAGCGCACTTCTCCATCAAAGACACAGTAAATCTATCGCACAAGTCCTGCTGTGTAATATCCTAAGAAAAAAAAAGAAGAGAAAAAAAACGCTATAAACTTATAAAACATAAGGCATTAGTAAACTTCATTACCCTGCATTTCAATCCCCAACCCTCCCCTTTTATGCTGGAGGGAAAAAAAAAAACGAAACAAAAATGGAGCTCTCTTTGTGATCGGGGAGGAAATGGCAACAGCGCTCTTCTCCGTCACAGGAAGATGCCTCAGGAATAAAAGACGCAGACTTTTTCACAAGAGTTTTTGTGATTAAAAAAAAGCCTCTTAGAATTCAAAAAATACGGTAAGTTTATGGTGTCATTTTCTGACACGCATAAAATTTCTATCTTTATGTTACTGGAGATTTATAAAGAGCTTTTTTATGCCAAGCTGCAGTCTTTGCTTTTGGAGTACATAGACAACATTTTGATCACTTTTTGTGCTTTTTATTAGTAGATTAAAAATTATTTAACCAAAGAACAGACTTTTTTTTGCAAAGGGAAGGATGAGAATGATTTAAACTTTTTTTCTTTTATACAAGAGAACCTGCAACTGATTGACCACTTATACTATACATTACACACAATACATTGTCAATCAAATTAGAAAACTCTTTCAAGTCTACAATACAAACATGGAAGTGCAAGGGGTCTTTAGAAAAGGGGCGAGAAATGAGTTAATGCACCCTTCCCCCACCAGACTGAGCCACTTAAATGCCGCTGTCAGTGATTGACAGCAGCGTGTAAGAGGCTAGACGGTAGCAATTGGTATATAGAACACACGGGAGGCTCAACTGTTTATGCACATGTATGGCAGATGTAGGGCAGGGGTTAAAAATAATGCTGCAGACAATCACTCCCTCCTTCAGCAGTGATATTGAGGCACATGGCAACAACAGTACCTTTAACAATCACCTAGTTTAGACAGGATGTCACCGCTGCAGCTGTGCAAACAAGCAGCGGAAGGGAGCAGTGGAGAGGTGGCGTTAAGGGCCAGTCACACTAAGAGATATCGCTAGCAATATCGCTATAACTAGTGACGTTATAGCGATATTGCTAGCGATATCGCTGTGTCTGATACTTACCTCCGACCGCTCCCCCGCTGGTTATCGCTGATCACGCGAGAACGTCCTGGACCGTTTCTCGTCGTCAGCTTCCTGCTGTGACGACGAGCGACGTGTGGACGCGGGCGGGAGGACGCAGGATCGCCGTGTCTGACAGGTAAGTAGCGACCCCCGTCCCCAGCGATGTCGCTAGTGAGATTTGCCTGAGTGGCAGCTCACTAGCGACCACTTAGCGATGTACCAGCGATCCTGACAGCGTCATATCGCTGGTCGGGATCGCTGGTACATCGCTAAGTGTGACAGTACCTTTAGAGAGACAAAATCATCAACAGGTAAGAAATGTTCATTTTATGGTATCAACTACACTTGGACCGATTTCTTACAATCCCTGTAATTTCAACCACAAATCATTTCAGCCCAAACATTTTTATTAGTGATGAGCGAACGTGCTCTGATAAGGTATTATCCGCCATGCCCATGTACTATCCAAGTATCGTCGGCGTGTTCGAATAATATGTTCGAGTCCTTGTGGCTGCATGTCTCGCGGATTTTCGATAGCCGCAACACATGCAGGGATTACCTATTTGTTAAGCAATCCCTGCATGTGTTACAGCTGTCGAACAGCCTTGAGATTTGCAGCTGCAGGGACTCGAACATATTATTCGAACACGCCAAAGACACTCGGTTAGTACAAGAGCATGGCGGATAACACCTTATTTGAGCATGTTAGCTCATTAATTCTAACATAATGTTTTTCTGGAGGCATAACAAAAGTTTCTTGAATTCTATAAACTGAAGAAAAAAACTATTTGATGTTTCAATATAGACATATCTTTCAGTAGATCAGCTCAGGCAGATCTCACCTTCCGAATTCCACGTGTTCGGTTCCAAACAAAGTCATACCATTCTCTGTAATTTTCCTCTCCCTGATCCATGATGTTGGTCACCATGTAATCCATAGTCATACACAGCACTGGTAACGGGCGCAATTCGTGCGGCAGGGGCTCATCTTGATCTGCTGAAGAGCGACTGTACTCTTTTATTGCAGCTGCATGGTCCAACTTTGAAAAAAAAGGGATTGTGCAAGTCATGTTCGGACCAAAATGTAGACATATCAAGGCAAACTGAACACAAAAAATGCTACAAACGCCAAAGGTTTTTGAGGAGATATACATGACTTTCTCAAAATATTTGGAGGAAGGACGGTAATAGATTCAATTACCTTGTCTGTTCCTGGAAGGAACTCATAAAGGCTAAGTTGATTGCGAGTATCCCTCATGTATCTCTCCTTTTCAGGGCACATGTCAGGACAGTTTCCTACAAAAACTTTGGCTTGATCTAACCCTGTTCGTTTAATTCGAGCTACAAAAAAATTTAAAAAAAAGGAAGGCGATTGGAAAATATATTATGAGACTTATCCGTTTCTTTTTTGGTTAGGTTTTCCAAAATGACAAATTTACTTTTCTAGCTACACCTAAATAATTGTAAAACTTCAACAGATTCTTTGAATACCTTGTCTCATTATCTTGTCCCTCTGGTCTAGGAGACGATATTTCTCCTCTGAGGTCTCAGCTACTGTTCCCACAAGATGCGACAGTGAAGGAGGCAAAGACATTGAAATGTCAGGAGGAGGTAATGAGCTATCAGTATTTTGCACACTAAACTGAAGATTCTTGGGAAATGTGGTCTTTTTAAGAGAAGATCTGAAACAGAGAAGAAATAAATAAATTTTTGGTGCTTAAAAAAAAAAAGTTAATTCTAAACTACCATGAGTGTTTTACAATTACCCCTTTAGTCCTCGGAGAAGAGGTTTGCATACAGGCGCGATGGTCGAAATGCCTTTCTGCTCATTTTGTCGGACTTTTCTCTCCGTCATTTGAGCCTCTGTCTTCTTTGCAGGACCTGAAAAATAGGGATTTTTGTGTACTCACCGTAAAATCCTTTTCTCCGAGCCAATCATTGGTGGACACAGACAGTGGGTGTTATGCTGGTTGCCACTAAGAGGACACTAAGTGAACACAGAAAAAAGTAAACTCCTCCCCTGCAGTATACACCCTCTCACTGGCTGAGATTTCTCAGTTCGGTGAAAAAGCAGTAGGAGCATTAAACAAATAACAATAACCATAACCATGTCAAAACCTAAGAATGCTACAGTGAGCCAATAGGCTAAACAGGGTGGGTGCTGTGTCCCCCCAATGATTGGATCGGAGTGCAGGATTTTACAGTGAGTACACAAAAATCCCTATTTCTCCTACGCCTCATTGGGGGACACAGACAGTGGGACGTCCTAAAGCAGTCCCTGGGTGGGGAGCATACAACTGCTAATACCCATGTACCACTGACTCAACACTCTGGTACTGCCGATTGCAGGATGCGTCTGCCAAGAGATGCATCTGCAGAGGCCTGAGAATGAACTTGGTAATGTTTTGTAAAGGCATGCATACTGGACCAAGTCGCAGCCTTGCAGACCTGTTCTGCCGAGGCATGGTGCCGAATGGCCCAAGAGGCGCCCACTGAGCGGGTAGAGTGCGCCTTAATCCCTGCTGGGACAGGCGCGTTCCTGACACGGTAGGATTCCTGAATAGCCAAGCGAATCCACCTGGCTAGCGTTGCTTTTGAAGCGGCTAGACCCTTCCTATGCCCCTCTGGAAGTATGAACAGGGCATCTGACTTGCGGAAGGGAGCCATCCGCGAGATGTACCATCTCAGAGCCCTAACCACATCCAGGGTGTGGAGGGCCTTCTCAATGCAGTGGACAGGTGCCGGACAAAAGGAAGGCAAAACAATTTCCTCATTGAGATGGAAAGAGAATACGACTTTGGGCAGGAAGGATGGGGACGTCCTGAGAACTGCCTTGTCCTGATGAAAATTCAGGAACGGAGGACGACAGGACAGGACCGCCAATTCCGGAACTCGTCTGATTGACGTAATTGCCACTAGAAAGACCACCTTCCCAGAGAGGACGGACAGTGATACGTCCTGCAGCAGTTCGAAAGGAGCCTCCTGTAAGGCCCCGAGAACCAAGCTAAGGTCCCATGATTCCAATGGCCTTTTATAGGGAGGCGCTAAATGAGAAACTATCTGAATGAACGTCTTGACCTGAAGTTTGGTGGCAATTTTGCATTGGAATGGTACTGACAAGGCTGAAATTTGGCCCTTGAGCGAGCTAAGCGCGAGGCCTGACTTTAATCCTGACTAAAGGAATTCCAATATGGTAAGAATGGAAAACACTAGGAGGGGATCGACCATGATCCTTGCACCACGAAAAGGTTTTCCAGGTGCGGTGATAAATGCGCATGGACGCGGGCGTCCTAGCACTAATCATGGTGGAAATCACGTCGTGAGAAAACTCAGCCTGTGCTAGAATCCAGGATTCAACAGCCACACCGTCAAAGACAGGGCCCCGGAGTTCTGGTGGTAAATCGGGCCCTGAGAGAGTAGATCCATGCGATCTGGAAGTCGTCAAAGAACGTCGGCGACTAGTTGTACTAGTTCTGCGTACCATGCCTGACGCGGCCAAACTGGCGCAACTAGGATCACTGGTACTCACTCTGCTCTGATATTCTTGATGACCCTCGGGAACAAGGGAAGAGGGGGAAAAAAATGTACGGGAGTCGGAACCGGTGCCACGGCAGGACTAGGGCGTCCGCTCCGATGACGCATGGATCGCGCGATCGGGCAATGAACCGAGGAACCTTGTTGTTTACCCTTGAGGCCATGAGGTCCACATCCGGAGTGCCCCAACGACGGCAAATCTGCTGAAAGACTCCCGGATGAAGAGACCACTCTCCCGCGGCAAGGCCTTGGCGACAGAGAAAATCTGCCGCCCAGTTCTCTATGCCCAGGATGTGGATCGCTGAGATGGGCAAACGGTTGGTCTCGGCCCACTGGAGGATGTGACTCACTTCGTGCATGGCCATCCTGCTCCGAGTACCCCCTGACGGTTCATATACGCTACAGCCGTGGCGTTGTCGGATTGGATCCTGATGGGGTGACCTGCGAGGAGATGGTGGAAACTCAGTAGGGCTAATCTGATCGCTCGTATCTCCAAGATGTTGATGGGGAGACGTGACTCCCGAATTAACCAACGACCCTGTGCCGTGTGATCACAAAACACTGCAACCCCAGCCCAGAAGACTTGTGTCGGTGGACACCACCAACCGTCGTACTGGGAGAAAAGACCTCCCTTGAGTCAGGGAGGATTTCAGTGTCCACCACTTCAGGGCTTGTCTGACCCACAGGGACAGAAGGCACCGACGGTCCAGGGAGGACGGGTTATTGTCCCAAGTCAACAGCAAGGCTTGTTGCAAAGGGCGGAGATGGAACTGTGCGAATGGCACCGCTTCCATTGCTGCCACCATTTTTCCGAGAACTCTCATGCTGAAACGAATAGAACGAGAAACCGGACGGGAAAGAGTCCGTGCTGCCTGTTGCAAAGCTCGGGCCTTTTCTGGAGGGAGAATGACCAACCCGCGGGAAGTGTCCAAGACCATTCCTAAAAAGGAAATCTGCTGGACCGGTGTCGGGGATGACTTTTCGAAGTTTATCTTTCAACTCAGGCGAGAAAGAGTATTTACTGTGATATCCACGGATTCCTGGCAGGCTGGAAGGGACGGACCCTTGATCAGCAGATCGTCCAGATATGGGAGCACCACCACTACCCGAGCGTGAAGAATGGCCATGACCTTGGTAAAGACCCTGGGGACGGTGGCGAGTCCGAAGGGCAAGGCAACGAACTGGAAGTGTTCCTCGTGAATTGCAAAGCGCAGGAACTGCTGGTGGGACGGGCAAATCGGGATGTGAAGGTAAGCATCTTTGATGTCGATGGACGCTAGGAACTCTCCTTTTTCCATGGAGGCGACAACTGAGCGGAGGGATTCCATTCGAAATAGCCGTACACTGACAAACTGATTTAACAGCTTGAGGTCAAGTATGGGCCGCATCGTTCCGTCCTTCTTTGGAACCACAAAAAGGTTTGAATAAAAACCCTTGAAACTTTCGTCTTGAGGGGCCGGAATGATGACTCCGTCCCTTTGCAGCGCATGAACGGCCCGAAGGAAGGCTGCTGTCTTTTCCTTGGGAGGAGAGGACCGGAAGAAACGTGTCGGAGGGAGAGAAACAATTTCTATTCTGTATCCGGAGGACACCAGCTAACTGACCCACTCATCGTGAACGACCACGAGACAGGTCTGACTGAATGAAAGTAGACGACTGCCTACTTTGTCGGTGTCTGCCAGATACCGCAACAAGTCATTGTGTAGAGGATCTATGGGATCTGGCTCCTCTAGATCCAGATGCCCTTGGCCTGGGCTTCCAAGATTGGTTAGGTCTGTAGGAGACCTGGTGATCTCTGTCTCCACGCGGGGCCCGACTTGGTCCAAAAGAGAAGGTTGAGGAGGACCAACTGGAATTGTTGCGAAAAGGTCGAAAACGAGTCGGCTGATTCCGAAACGGCCGAACAGCCTTTTGTTGGGGAAGGAATTTACTTTTTAGAGTCTGAAATAAGCTAATCCAGTTTCTCTCCAAATAGGCGACCCGCTTGATAGGGCAGGGAAGTAAATGATTTTTTGGAAGTGGAGTCTGCCCGCCAGTCGCGGAGCCATAAGGCTCTTCTAATGGAGACCGCATTAGCGGCTGCCTGAGCAGCGCAATTGGCGGCATCTAAAGAAGCGTCCACTACAAAGTCACCTGTGTGAATTATCTGCCTGGCGACACTGGTTGCCTCCGGAGGACAACTGCTACCCTGGAAGGCAGTAATTAAGACTTCTGCCCAAGCGACCATTGCCTTAGCCACCCAAGTCGCCGCGAAGGATGGAAAAAGTGCCGCTCCTGAAGCTTCAAAAACTGAACGAGCAAGGTAGTCAATTTGACGATCGGAGGGGTTTCTGACAGAAGAGCCCTCAGAAAGGGATAGCAGCGTTTTAGAAGCAAGACGCGAAACAAGAGGGTCCACCGAAGGGGACTGTAACCAATCCTTCATTAGGTCTGGAGCAAAAGGGTATTTAGCCTCGGTAGGCTTTTGCCCTGTAAACCTCTTATGTGGTCGGTCCCTACGTCTTTGGACAACGTCCTTAAACTCCGGATGGTTGGCAAATAACCTGCGCACACATTTAGTCCTCTTAAAGGAGATAGCGTGTTCCGGAGCGGGAATATTCTCCTCATCCAACTTCAGAATCCTGTTGACGTGGGAAGGGAAGCAAAAGACCAGAAACAGCCATACACCTGACAAATGCTATTGAGAACTCTGCTATTAGAAGTGGAAAGGAAGAACAAAGACAAAAGAATCTAAATAATAAAAATATTGGTGAAAGAGAAAACAATCACAAACTAAAATGTTTCTATACTAATGCACAAAGCATGGGCAACAAGCAAGGAGAATTGGAACTACTAACGCAGGAAAAGAAATATGATGTCATTGGAATCACTGAAACTCGGTGAGACAATACACATGATTGGAATACAAGACTAGAAGGATACAACTTCAGAGACTGGGAGTTCTGTGGAAACTGTTTGGGTAAGAATACAAGGACAGAACAATGGAAAGGACACCATTGTAGGCATTTACTACAGGCCGCCTGTGCAAGCTGAAGATATGGATGAACTCTTTATGCATCAAATGGCCAAGTTCTCCAAAAAATATGACATAGTTGTCATGGGAGATTTCAACTATCCAGACATTTGTTGGGAATCTCTCTCAGGCAAAACTAACAGGTCAAGGAAATTCTTATCCTCTCTTGCTGACAACTTTATCTTCCAAATGGTAGGGGGGAAAACAAGGGGAACTGCTACCTTGGATCTAATCCTTATAAACAGGGAGGAAATGGCTGAGGAGGTAAAAGTGGCTGGGACCCTAGGAGGTAGCGACCATGCTATTTTAGAATTTTGGATAACTAGAGGAGGAAGACCTGTGAGGACTCAGACGTCAAGGTTAGATTTCAGAAAGGCAGATTTTAAGGGATTCAGAAAGAGAATTGGAGGGATCCAATGGCTGGATATCCTTAAAGACAAAAATGTCCAGGAAGGATGGGAAATCTTGAAAAATGAAATTCTCAAAGCACAATTAACAATTCCGAAAAGAGGGAAGAATAGGAAGCATTTAAGGAAACCAGGATGGATGAACACAGAACTGAAGCACATGCTAAAAAGGAAGAAAGAAATGTTTATAAAATGGAAAGAGGGAGGCATATCTAAAGAAGAATATAATGATGTCTGCAGAACCTGCAGGGCACAAATCAGATTAGCTAAAGCTGACAATGAATTGAGGCTTGCAAGAGGTGTCAAAAGCAATAATAAAGTATTTTGGGGATATGTCAAAAGTAAAAGAAAAGTCAAAGATGCTATAGGATTTCTACACGATGAAAATGATGAAGTGGTAAGACAGGATGTTGAGAAGGCCGAACTTTTAAATTTCTATTTTGCATCTGTTTTCTCTCAGAAAGGAAATGTAACATCAACTGTTCTTCACTGTCCTATTAAGGGAATAGAAGAATCCAGGAAATCTATAAACAGAAAGATAGTGAGGAAACACTTAGCTAACCTAAATGAATTCAAGTCTCCAGGTCCAGATGAATTACACCCCAGAGTACTGAAGGAGATAGCAGAAGAAATTTTTGAACCCCTCTCCATAATCTTTGAAAATTTTTGGAGAACAGGAGAAGTCCCAGAAGACTGGAGAAGAGCAAATGTTGTTACTATCTTCAAAAAGGGGAAGAAGGTGGACCCAGGCAACTATAGGCCGGTGAGTCTGACTTCTATACCAGGAAAGATCTTTGAATAAATTATTTAACAACATGTATGTCAGTACCTGGATAAGAATGAAGTGATTAAACAGAGTCAGCATGGGTTTGTAACTAATAAGTCATGTCAGACTAACTTAATTTCCTTCTATGACGGTATCACTGATTGGGTGGATCAAGGAAATGCTGTAGATATAGTATATCTTGACTTCAGCAAAGCATTTGACAAAGTATCTCATATCTCAATCCTTATTGAAAAAATGACTAAGTATGGAATGGACAAGGCAACTGTTAGGTGGATTCATAACTGGCTTAGTGATCGGACCCAAAGAGTGGTCGTAAATGGCTGCACATCCAGTTGGAAGAATGTCTCAAGTGGGGTACCACAGGGCTCTGTCCTGGGCCCTGTATTGTTCAACATCTTTATCAACTATTTAGATGAAGGAATTGATGGTAAACTGATTAAATTTGCTGATGACACAAAGCTAGGAGGGATAGCTAATACTAGAGAAGAGAGAGAGAGGATTCAAAAAGATGTAAATAAACTGGAGCAGTGGGCAGCAACTAACAGAATGGTTTTTAACAGGGAAAAATGCAAAGTACTACATCTGGGCAATAAAAATAGCATATACAGAATGGGAGGAATAGGGCTAAGCAACAGCACATGTGAAAAAGACTTGGGTATACTAATAGATCACAGACTGAATATGAGTCAACAGTGTGATGCAGCAGCAAAAAAGGCAAATGCAATTCTAGGATGTATTAACAGAAGCATACAGTCTATATCATGTGAAGTCATTATTGCCCTCTACTCCTCTTTGGTCAGACCTCATCTGGAATATTGTGTCCAGTTTTGGGCACCACATTTTAAAAAAGACATCAACAAACTGGAGCAAGTTCAGAAAAGAGCGACCAGAATGGTGACCTGTCTGCAAACCCTGTCTTATGAGGAAAGGTTGCAGGATTTGGGAATGTTTAGTTTGCAAAAGAGAAGACTGAGAGGAGACTTAATAGCTGTCTACAAATATCTAAAGGGCTGTCACATTGTAGAAGGATCATCTTTATTCTCATTTGCACAAGGAAAGACTAGAAGCAATAGGATGAAACTGAATGGGAGGAGACACAGATTAGATATTAGAAAAAACTTTTTGACAGTTAGAGTGATCAATGAGTGGAACAGGCTGCCACGAGAAGTGGCGAGTTCTCCTTCAATGGAAGTCTTCAAACAGAGGCTGGACAGACATCTGACTGGGATGATTTAGCGAATCCTGCTTTGAGCAGGGGGTTGGACCAGATGGCCCAGGAGGTCCCTTCCAACTCTACGATTCTATGATTCTATGACTGATTCATAAGGGAATCAAGCGACTCTTGATCAGTTGGGGGATTATAAGGGACCGACGTGTCAGACTCGAATTCAGAGTCATGTTCGCTGCGAACGCTAGGAGAGGGAGAGCGAGACAAAGAACTCGCCGATGCTGAAGCACGAGCGTGAATAGGGGATGCGTCATGGGTCCACTTTCTAGAGACCTGAGGCTCCCTTGAACGAGTACGGCCATCGCCAGAGCCCTGCTCGGGCGGTAAAGACGTGTTCTGACTTAAAGAGGATTCCCGGAGGGAGTCTATAGCCTTGGTCAGCGAATCCTCAGACCGACAGGGACGCAAGTCTACTCGGGGGGACTAAATGCAGGGAGCTCTGTCGCAGCAGCGGCGGGTGGCGTTTCAGCACGAGCCGGGTCAAAATCCGTGCAAAACGGATTCGTCTGGGCACAGGGTAAGGCAGCCTTGCAAGTGGTACAGGTGGTAAAGAACGCAGTGTACTTCTTAGTAGCCCTTTTAACTTCCTTAGACTGAGAAATAGCGCCCCTGAAAGGGTTAAAGGCAGAGCCTAGGCTGCAGCTGCAGGGAATGTGCAGAGAAGGGGTTAAGCTTTAATCTGAGGGCAGATGCAGCTTACCCACGGTTCTGTGCTGTGTCCCCGGGAGGAATAACGGTGGCCCTGTGTGACACCAGGTTCTGTCCGTCAGTGTGCACGCTTTGCGGCAGTCCCAGATCAGGCTGAGGTAAAAATACATGGCCACCGAGACTAGCAGGCTGCCTCTCGCACAGAACGAAGAGCTCGAAGGACGTGGGCGGCGGCGCTAACAGTGGGCGGCGCTATGCAAATTCCGGCCTAGTAGGTCTAAAAGCCGGGGACTAAATTTCTGGCCTCCCCGCGGTAAGCTCCGGGGGGGCCGCGATCGGGCGCCAGTGTACCGCCGCTAACGATAAGTCAGCGCTTCTCCCGGGGACAAGGACCCGACCCCATACCTCCACTCCAGTGCTCAGGCAGGTCGCGGTGTCCGGGGCCTTCAAGCTGCAGGTCTCTCATCCTCCGGGCGATGAAGAAGAGCTGGAGGAGTTCTTAAAGGGGTATTGCTCAATCGATCCTCCCTATGGCAGGGGGATGGAGAGCTCTGGGGCTGATACAGGGCATCCAAAGAGCGCTTCTGAAACTTCTCTTTGCGTCCGTGCGCTCGCCCTCATATCCGTGTGGGGAGACTGGGACCATAAAGGAACCGTCGCCCAGAAGAATCAGGTATGCCCCAGTAGTCGCAGGAAAGTGTACGGGGAGATAAACTCTGCATGCTTGCCTGTTGTTGGTTCGGGGGAGAGCGGTCCGTTGAAAGGAACCATCACCCCCTTCCCTCCGTTAATTAAAAAATAAAAATTTACAGAAAATTCAAAATGAAAATAAAAAAGGTGGGGTCTGAAGCCAGACCCAAGTGCTTCCTACAGACACTAAGCAAGAACTGGAGAAATCTCAGCCAGTGAGAGGGTGTATACTGCAGGGGAGGAGTTTACTTTTTTTCTGTGTTGACTTAGTGTCCTCCTAGTGGCAAGCAGCATAACACCCACTGTCTGTGTCCCCCAATGAGGCGTAGGAGAAATGATAGTTATTACTGTGATTAAGAGCCCATGCACACAGGTGTATCATGGCTCTGACAACACTGGAGCTAAAATATGGCACCCATGTGTATGTTTCCAATATCATATGTCATGATCCCAGTGCAGGTTTTTGAGCTGCACACCGGGGGTTAATGTCTGGAGCTCTGTGCAGGTTTTGACCTGCACACTTGGGGTTAATGATTGTGGCCTCTTTCTGGTTCTGGGAGAGCTTCATAAACCCCTGGGTAGCTTCAATCCCTGCCAGTTATACTTTTGCCTTTGGTGTAGTGTGCTGACCCCTGTGTGCCTGTTTGTTGCTATAGCTTGTTTATATGGTTCTGACCCGATTCTGTTTCCCGTTGTGAGTTTGCCTGTTGATTTTGTACTGCGTTATTATCTGTGTATGACTCATTGCCTGTGACCTGACTACTCTCTGCTCGCCCCTCTTGTACCTTGCAGCTATCTGTGTATGACTCATTGCCTGTGACCTGACTACTCTCTGCTCGCCCCTCTTGTACCTTGCAACTATCTGTGTATGACTCATTGGCTACGTCCTGACTATTCTCACTGTCTATGCCCCTTGGTAACTTTGTCTCGCAGTTACTCTGCTAGGAATTGTCTTGCAGCTCCTAGCTCTGTGGAGTTTAGGCCACGCCTCTAGCAGTCACGTGCTTCAGGTCCTGCGGGTGTGAAGTACACATCTACTCGGTTGCTGCCCGCTCCACAGGTAGCTTTGAGCACTGTTCGCTTTACTCAGGACACGCGCACTGGCTCAGTGAGCAAGTTCAGTGCGGTGTCTCTGACATTATACAATCAAATCTGCTCAATCGGATGCCGTTTTATTTTAGAGATTCTCCAATGCAAGCATTGCTTATCTAAGAGAACATCTTAATAATGTGGTTCTGTAAAGAGGCGCCACCTGGTGGTACTACTTTTTTTCTACATAGTGTCAGCCTCCTAGTGGCAGCATAGCGTACACCCATGGGGTTTCCTATGTCCCCCAATGAAGCGATAGAGAAATGAGACATAAATCACTCACTTGTTTTTTTCCGCTGCCAAAAAGCAACCATGTCTTTGTGTAGTCTTTTTACTGCTCTCTTTGCTGCTGCCGCAGAGTTCTGTAAAAGCAAAAACAGTATCCTAATTGTGAGTCTATTTTTCCCAAATCAATACAGTAGGGGTATCGTCATACATTTGTTTCAAGAGTGCGAGAACAACAAGATTTTCTAGTAAATAACATGTCAAGAGAAAAAAAAATTGATTTTTTTTAATCTTGAAGAGTTTTTGTTACCATTTTATTTAATATTTTTGAAGCAGATTTTAACTTTTTATAACATCTATTAAAGAATGAATAAACCACTCCGAATTTTTTAAGAAAAAAAAAAACACCCTGGCTTCTTCCGAGTGTTATTAAGCCTTCCTATTGACAAGTATGGAGTGACTATCTAGTAGAAAACACCTGAAGAATGGTCAAGCTCACTTATTTTAACCACTAAGCGTTTTTAGAAGACGTTCAAAACTCTGGACACATGAAAAGTTTGTCGTTTTTACCTAGAAATTAATAGAAGATTCTTTAGAGCACTTTTCAAGCATTTTTTTGGAAAGACTTTGCTCAAAACCCACGTTAAAAAAAAAAAACATGGTGTGAACATACCCTTATTTATAAAGATGTACAAATACCGTACATATATTTTACCTGCCGAAGATGAATAAACCTCCATAGTTTGGTTAGTAAATGTACTCATAGGAGCCAATCAAATCACAATTCTGAACGAATATCATGGTATTCTGCACCTGTCCTATACCAAATGAATAAAAAGGCACGCAATGCCCGTCTCTCACTCTCGCAAGCTGGGAGATCTGTAGAAGTGACGTCACCAGCTTCACCAACATCCCAAATTGAAACCAGATTACCCCCCTTTTACCAATGATCGAGCAATCAAAATTATAAGCACATTTTTTTCACTCACATTGTCATTAAATTGAATAGAGGCAATTTTTTGCTTCATCCTGCAATTTATACGCAGAATTTTGCCACACTTCTTAAAATAATCTTCCAGGATGTTTTTTTTGTTCAATTTAATAGGCACATTCCTTATTACAATAGTCGTCAGATCACTGGGGGAGACCGGGACCGAGTGTTCAGCACCCTCTGAACGTTCTCCTTTATTTAATGCAGAGTTTGAGGACGGAGCTGGATAAAAAAAAAAAAAAAGCGACAAGTTAGAAAACAAGAAAAGGATTTATAAAGGTTTTCTGTTATAAAAAATGTTATATGTATAGGCATGCCCTAGGAAAAAATAAGATCAAAATTAGTAACCCTCTACAAGTCCAGCCATTCCCCTCTGTCCTCAATCTACAACCGTGAGATCATGACAACACCATACATGACCGCTGCTGCCAATCACAGCGCTCAGCAGTGATGCTAATGAACACATAAAAAGCTGATGAGCCCAGTGATTGGCTGTAGCCATCATATTCGCTGTAGTTATGACATCAGCACTGCAGCCTATCAACAAAGATCATCTGGACTGGTGGACAGTGAGCAATAAATTTTATTTTTTACTAATGCATGCCTATGGACATAAAAAATGTTTTATCAGGGATTTCTGTTTCACCACTAACATATATGTGTAGGCGGTGTACAGTCTCAGAGAATATACAGCCTTATCAGACAAATCTACAGATCAGCTTTTTTTTTTTTTTTAAAGAAAACATTGCTTTTTGGACATTAAAAACAAATTTAGGAAAAAAAATGCACTTACTTTGAATATCAGGCAGTAGCTCTCCTTCTTCCAGCAAGGGTCGAATTCTTCCAGATATTGATTCACTAGGTCCAGCTGAAGAATGGTCTCTAGGAGATCCTTGCTGGTTTGGCACCAGAAAGGAAACCATTCTGGTAGGTGGTGCATGACCTATACCTGTCATTTGGGACTTATTAAAATGTACTTGACTTGATGAGCTGGGCGCGATAGTTTTAACAGATTCAGTTTGATTGGGACCTAAAAGGGGTCTGATAACTGGTTGATTTTTGGATGGAGAATCAGCATTTGTCACTTTGGGCTGTGAAGAAACGTTACCACCTTTTTTAATTTCTCTTCCACGATGCGTTTTCATTTGACTTTTTACAACATCAAACAAGCTCCTAACATAGATGTTAGCACCTCCTTTTAAATCCCGGCCCAACCGACCAGACCTCTTAATGGGTTGATGTTCGCTATGGGGATCTGAAGAAGCTTCACCTAAGATGGCAGCATCATTTCTGCGTGGTGAACGATCATGCTCTTCTTTTCTTTTTAGTCCTTTTTGTCCTTCTTCTCTTCTTGGCTCATCAGCAAAATTAGTGAAACTACTATTCGCACTTGCAAACGAAGGTCTTGGTGTTCCTGCTTCACTTTTGCTTTTCTTATCTGAAGACATAGGGAAGAAGTTGAGGTTCCCAGATGTAGAGGACGACGTAGGAGCTCCAAAGAGGGGTTGATCTTTTGGTTCGTTTTTACTTGACATGCTAAAAGAAGGTGCGGAAGATTCATCCGATTTATTTGCTCCTGCTAGGATCGGCTTGAAAGTTGTATGAGCAGGAGGTTTGAAACGGTGCTCAGAATTAGCTGCCACCTGTGTAAATGTGGAATCCGAAGCACTAGAACTGGTACTTATCTGTGTGGTGGCACCAAACACACTTCCAGTCTGCCCAGTCGAAATATTTGCTGACTGACCAAAAACTGACATTTTCTCAGTTGCTGCTGCCGCCTTGTGTGTTGATTGTGCGATTCCAAATGCAGAAGATGGTTGCGCAGGTTGTGCACTGACAGAACCAGGTTCCTGCTTACTAAATGAAGGCTGTAAACCAGGTGACTGACCAAAAATATTACTTTGCCCACTGTTTACCGGTCCAAATGCAGAAATTTGGCTATTACCATTTGGCCCAGATAGGGTGGAGCTTGTATGACTAAAACCTTGCGCAGTCACGTTCTGCGCAAACATAGCTGTCTGGCTTGGGGGTGTCTGGCCAAACAAAAATCTACTGCTAGGAGATTGCTGTCCAAATTGTGGACCCTGATTTGAGCCATCTTCAGACGGTCTGGATGCTTGAGATGACTCAGATGTTGCCTGGGCAAATATCGAAGTATTGCTTCCAAAGACTGGGGCTGACTGGCTAGCTGTTGGCTGTGTAAAGAAAGATGCAGATTGGTTGGTAATCGCCTGGGCAAAGAGAGATGTAGATTGAGTAGATGGAACTTGAGCAAAAGTAGATGCATTTTTACTGGGAGTAGTCTGTCCAAACAAAGAGGATTGACTGGTACCGCTTTGTCCGAATGTTGGACCAGTTTGCCCAGTAGAAGTCTGTCCAAATGCAGGTACTGATTGTGTATTGGTTGTATTACCAAAAAGGGAAGAGGACTGCCCAGTAGTTGCCAGTCTAAAGGCAGGACCAGTTTGTCCCAAAGATTGTTGTGCAAAAGCAGTTGAAGACTGATTATTAGCAGCCTGTCCAAAGGTAAAGCCAGGCTGCCCTGTTGTAACCTGTCCAAAGGCTGGCGCAGACGGAGCAGAAGAAACCTGTCCAAACGCAGGAGCAGACGTGGTCTGTCCAAATACGGATGTAGACTGACTAGAAGTGCCCTGTCCAAATACTGGAGTAAACTGCGAAGTAGTGCCCTGTCCAAAAGCAGGTGCTGATTGACCAGTGGACTGTCCAAAGGAAGGCGCAGACTGACCTGAATTGGACTGTCCAAACAGTGGAGCAGTCTGTCCAGATGTGGCTTGTCCAAACACTGAGGTAGGAGCTGACTGTCCAGAGGTGGCTTGTGCAAATATAGAATTGGACTGTCCAGAAAGAGCTTGACCAAAGAGTGGCCCTGATGAAGAATGCTGTCCAAATGTAGGTAACAGTCCACCACTTGTCTGGCCAAATGCTGGAGTGGTTTGTGTTGAATTTGTCTGTCCAAAGACAGAAGATTGGCTTAAAGTATTCTGCCCAAAAACCGCAGAAGATTGGTTGTTACCGAGTTGTCCAAACACAGGGGCTGACTGGCTACTAGATTGCTGTCCAAATGCAGGGGCAGGCTGTACAGTTGCATTTTGGCCAAATAATGTCTGCCCAAACATAACTGCATTCTGATTTTGTGAATTTGGGTTTGAGGTTTGCTGTGCACCCAAAAAATTGTTATTGTTCATTGTCTGGTAGCGTCATCAAACCAGTGCCTTCAAAACCTATTGAAAGACATTGAAATGCAAGATTAAAATCACAAAAATAGGGATTTTTGTGTACTCACCGTAAAATCCTTTTCTCCGAGCCAATCATTAGGGGACACAGACCATGGGTGTTATGCTGCTGCCACTAGGAGGCGGACACTAAGTTGAGAAAAAAAATAGTTAGCTCCTCCCCAACAGTATACACCCTCATGCTGGCTCTAAGTGAATCAGTTCAGTGCAAAAGCAGGAGATCATCAATATCATATCAGAGTACAACACATCAAACGAAAGAAAAGAGCAAACCGAAAGGCTAACAGGGTGGGTGCTGTGTCCCCCAATGATTGGCTTGGAGAAAAGGATTTTACGGTAAGTACACAAAAATCCCTATTTCTCCTTCACCTCATTGGGGGACACAGACCATGGGACGTCCCAAAGCAGTCCCTGGATGGGGAACAACATAATAGATCGAGCCCCATGTACTAACCGATTAAAGAGGAACCACCACAGCTTGCAGAATAGGTCTGCCAAGGGGCGCAGGAGTCTGAGTGTGAATACTGTAGTGCTTTAAGAATGTGTGCAGACTGGACCAAGTTGCAGCATTGCAGACCTGATCTGCTGACGCCTGATGACAAAGGCTCAAGATGCGACCACCGATCGAGAAAAGTGTGCCTTAATCCCTGCTGGGATAAGCTTACCTCTGATGTGGTATGACTCCTGAATAGCCCAGCGAATCCCTCTGACTATTGTGGCCCTGAAGATACTTACGGAATGAGCGCCGTCCTAGAGACGTACTTTGAGAGCCCTCACCACATGCAGGGCGTGAAGAGCTGTTTGCACCCGATGTACCGGTGCTGAACCAAAAGAGGGAAGGACAAGGTCTTCCTTAAGGTGGAAAAACGAGCTCACGTTGGGCAAAAAAGATGGAAACGGTCTGAGGACCACCTTGTCCTGGTGGAAAATCTGGAAATAAACTCAACAGGACAGAGAGGTCAGCTCCAAGACTCGCCCGATAAACAACACTTCGAGAAGGCGACTTCCCAAGACATAACTGTCAGCGAGACATCCTGCAACGGTTTGAAAGGCGCCTCCTGAAGAGCACCCAGGACCAAAATAAGGTCTCAGGCCTCCAACGACATTCTATAGGGGGCTACCACCTGGAAGACCCCCTGAATGAAAATCCTCAATTGTAGTTTGGAAACAATCCTGGGGTGGAATAAAAACAGATACAGCCAAGATCTGGCCCCTGAGGAAGCTAAGTGCCAAACCAGAGTTCAGGCCAGTCTGGAGAAATTAAAAAAATGGAGGGAACAAGGAAGACACGAGGAAAACGTCTGCGGTCCCTGCACCATGCAAAAAAGGATTTCAGGTGCGGGGAAAGATGCGAGCTGACGCAGGCTTCCGAGCGCTAATCATAGTGGGAACCACCTGTTGCGAGAACCTAGCTTGAGCTAGAGCTGAGGTTTCAACGGCCAAGCCGTTCAATACAGGGCCCCTGAGTTCTGGTGGCAAATCGGACTTTGGTAGAGCAGATCTGTACAATCTGGCAGTTGCTAGGAGACATCGACGTCGATCTGCTCTAACTCTGCATACCATGCCAGGCGTGACCATCAAGGGTGACTAGGACTACTGGAAATTACCTCTGCCTTGATCTTACTGATGACCCACGGGAATAAACAAAACGGGGGACCCACGTATGGAAAACAAACTTATGCCATGGAGTAACCAGTGCGTCCACCCCGAGACCTTTGGATCACAAGACCGAGCTATGAAGTTTGATGCCTTGGCATTCATTCTTGAAGCCAGCAGATCCACATCCGGAGTCCCACGGAAATTACCGAGTGGACCCTCTCTGCCCGTCGGAGAATATGAGCAACCTCGCGCATGGCCGCACAGCTGCGGTAACCCCTTTGATGATTGATATATACCACAGCTGTGGCGTTGTCCGATTGATTTCGGATGAGGTGACCAGCCCGAAGATAAGGAACTGCTGAAGGGCCAGCCGGATCGCTTGTATTTCCAGGACATCGATCGGGAGGCTCGACTCCCGAGTTGACCAGCGTCCCTATACGGTGTGTTGACGAAAGACCGCTCCCCAGCCAAAGAGACTGGCGTCGGTAGACACCACTAGCCATTGAGCCGGGAGAAAGGATTTTCACCTGGTTGAGAGATGACCTCAACGTCCATCACCTGAGGGGCTGCCTGATCCGCATGAGCAAGTGGGACCGGCGGTTGAAGGAGAACGGATTCCTGTCCCAAGCCGCTAGAAGAGCATGCTGCAGAGGACGGAGATGCAGCTGAGCTAAAGGGACCACTTCCATTGCTGCCACCATTTTTCCCAGTACACTCATGACAAACCAGATGGAATGAGAGGATGAGTGGCCAAGAGCACGGGATCTTTGTTGAAGGGCTAGGACCTTGTCTCTAGGGAGAATCACCTACCCTCCTCGGGAGTTGTCCATCCCTAAAAGGGATATCTGCTAGGCAGGAACAGGGGAAGACTTGCTTAAAGGGGTTGTCCGGGCTTTTCACATAATCTCAGTGCATATCTGGGCTGCAGAATGTTGACAATAAGTAATTTACCTTCTGTGGCCAGTTTCCAGCGTTTGCTAGATATCATCTCTTGCTTGTAAGAAAAACGTCCGGGGGGGGGGGGGGGGGGGGGGTGTTCTGGCATTGAAATGAGAACTGGTCGTTTCCTCCTCAATAGTTTCACTTTCTATAGATCAGTGGTCAGCGTGTGTCTGGGGGAGGAGCAGCGGGGTGGTCCTGCTCTCTGCACTGAGGCTGCTAAAGGGGGAGGATTTGTTACTGTGTGAGGAGGGATAGGCTTGTTCATGTGTTCGGGGAGTGCCTTTTGCTATGGAGGGCATGTTTTTAGTAGAGTAGGAGGAAACGACCAGTTCTCATTTCAATGCCAGAACACACCCCCCCGGACGTTTTTCTTACAAGCAAGAGCTGATATCTAGCAAACCCTGCAAACTGGCGACAGAAGGTAAATTACTTATTGTCAGCATTCTGCAGCCCAGATATGCACTGAGATTATGTGAAAAGCCCGGACAACCCCTTTAAGTTTATAAGCTAGCCCAGATGAGAAAGAGTATTACAAGTGACACGAACGCACAATGTGCAGTCCTGGAAGGACAGAGCCGTGATTAGAAAATCGTCCAAGCAGGGCAGGGCAGAACGACCACGCCCCAAGAGTGCAAGATGGACATGACAGCCTCCATGGCCTTTGAGAACACTCTGGGAGCGGTAGCGAGACCGAAGGGCAAGGCTGTGGCTTGAAAATGCTGTTCGAGAATGGCGAAGCAACCATCAGAAAATGGAGGTAAGCATCCCAAATGTCAATGAATGCTAGAAACTCCTTTTTTTTTTTTCCAAGACCACAAACAGGTCCAGTAAGGGTTGTACCGTTTCATCTTTCTTCGTGCTGGAGGTAGAGAAGAAAAACTTATATCCGGAAGACACCTAGTCTCTGGCCCATGCTAAGAATGACGTAGAGTCAGATAAGACGAAAATAGGAGTAGACATCTGCCTACCCTACTGGAGTAGACTGGATAAGACAGTTCTTTGGCCAAAAATCTGTGGGACTTGTATCCCCTAGATCTAGTTTGCCTGGATCCGACCTACTAAGCTTAGTCTGTTTTAAACAAGACCTGTGTTACTCCTGTCCCACGAGAGGAATGCCCCGAGCTGGAAGAAATGATGCAGTGGCTCGGCCGGAATTTCCACAAGAACCCGGAAACGTGCCTAATGATGACTACAAAAAGACATCTAGTCCTTTGCTGTGGAAGGAATTTACTCTACCTCTTGTGGCATCAAAGAGAAGCTGAACCAGCTTTTCTCTGAATAAAGGCCCGCTCTGATAAGACAGTTATGTCATGGACCTTTTAGACTCAGAGGCCGCTCGCCATTCCCTGAATAAAAGTACCCATTGATGGCATAACGTAGTAAGCGCAGCACAGGTAGCCGCATGCAGCAAATATTCTCTGTCTCAGGAGAACTGATTGCTGCTTTTATAGGAAAGTGTCCATTCCTTCTGCAAAACGAAGGAGGTATCTCGCCTCTATAGTCTGCTGACCTTTTAAAAAGCGCCGCGTGACCCGAGCTAGGACTGGGGTCCTCGTCAACCTTTAACGAATGGTTAATGGCTTCAATAAGCCTATCCACCGTAGTGTATCCGGCGAGAATAGATGGGTTAGGCCTGATGGACTGGCGCAGGAAAACAAGAGCGGGATGGGTCTGGGAAAAGAAAGGGGGTAGGTGGAGGCAGCACTCCCGGTTACCATCTGTTGTTGGAGTGAGAAGAATGGTACCCTGTACCCTGGAACGCCGGCAAGGCCATAACACACAAGAAAGGTGCAGGAGGGGGAACGTGGAGGAGACGAGCCGCGTTCCCGCCTGTTGTGGGTTTGGGGAGAACGGAACTCTGAAGCCCCTGGGATTTGCATGGGCCGGAAGTCTCGCAGTGAGCGAGAAGCGCCAGTTTGGGAGGTGGGGCTCCTGGCAGGACATCATCCAGTGGGCTGAGCCTCGAGAATGATCAGTGAATAGGCCCAAGCCGGGGCCTAAATTTGCGGCCAGCCGGAGCGTTACCCAGGGCAGGTGGGGCCACAGGGAAGCCATGGCTGAAGTTGCTGTGCCTGTCGGCATGGGGCTGAAATAAGGAGGGTCACAGCCAGCATTTGGTTAGTCCTGAAGATCATGCTGCAGAGGTCCACCGCCGACTAGATCCACTCACCATCGGAGCATGGCCCGGCATGGAGCCACCGCGGATGACTGGGCTTCAGCGCCGTAGAAAGAGCACACTCTACAGGAGCCCTGCTGGTGATCCTGACCTGGACAGCTACACACTGGATCTTGAGGTTCGTAGAAAAAAATCGACTGTTCTGTTGCAGGTCAGGTGTTGCAGTGTGGACGGTGCAGGGAAAATCCTCCATCCACCATCCCTTTGATAGGGAGGTGGAGAGAGACCGTCCGCCTCCTTCCATCATCCGCTTTAACAGTGGCGATGCAGTGGGGGCTGCAGAGACGCTAAAAGGGGGGCCTCTGTACATCCTATGGGTTCAAGCCCTTAGGATCGGACAGGGCTGTTTGTCCGGCTTTAGGCCTGGCTGCAGAAGTGGGTACATGGAGGCGACACTCCATGTGCTCGTCTGTTAATGCTGCGGGAAGATCGGTGCCATTTAAGGGACCTGTCGCCCCTAAAATCAGCCCAGGCAATGGCGTCCCATGTTGCAGGAGAGGATACGTGCAGGCGACACTCCACGTGCTCGCCTGTTGTTGGTTCGGGGAGATCGGAGCCTCGAAAGGTTCCGTCACCCCTTCATGCAAAGAAAAAAGGAAAAAAATTGAAAATTAAAATAAAAAAGGATTTTTGGTCTGAAGACCAGACTCATGTGCCTCCTACGGACACTAAGGCCTGTTTCACACTTCGTTTTCCTTGTCAGTTGGTAGCCG